>NC_142935.1:30438899-30478899 GCF_046866305.1 Octopus bimaculoides
TGTATGTATGTATGTATGTATGTATGTATCTATCTATCTATCTATCTATCTATCTATCTATCTATCTATCTATCTATCATTCTACACACACACACACACACACACACACACACACACACACACACACACACACACACATAACGTAAAATGTATATGCATTATAAAGCAAATTGCAAAACAACTTTATTCTTCACTTTAATATCCAAATAGCTTAAGTTAAAAATCCAGGCGATTATAAAATACGATTTTAGATGTAATTGTGAAGATAGATTGCAGCCCCTCTATTAGATCAATATAACGAGAAGCACTAATAAATGCCTATACACGCAGGTTTATATACATGCGTGACTGTCCAAATTGATATAAATTTCAGCTATAAAATCTTTACTTAGAAGAGCTTTCATTTTATATTCTGAAAAGAAGCATTTAAAATTATTGAAATAAGATAAACGCTAGTGAATAACATACACATATATGAAAGTTTTGTCGGCGGAACTAGAGAGCATGCGAAATACAGACACAAATCTGGTGCAATAAATGTAACAAACATGAAACTGATTAAAATGAAAATTATTTAACCGTGTGAAGAATGTAATCTCTCTTTCGCCCTTTTAAAGCCTAGCCAGGCTCATGGGCCCCATTTCCCCGTTTCTATGGCGTATGTGTTCTCCCCCACCTGGACGGGACGCCAGTCCATCGCAGCGTTTCTCAAGAAATAGGAAGAAAGAGTGAGAGAAAGTTGGGGCGAAAGAGTACAACAGGGGTCGCCACCACCTCCTGCTGGAGCCTCGTGGAGCATTTTGGTGTTTACGCTCAATAAACACACACAACGCCCGGTCTGGGAATCGAAACCGCGATCCTCTGACCGTGAGTCCGCTGCCCTAACCATTGGGCCATTGCGCCTCTACTGAAGAATGCAATACATGAGCGAAATTCACTCTGGCCACAGAAAATGTAAACATGTCATCAAAAATCTCACTAAACAGAACTCAGAATACACACACACACACACACACACACACACACACACACACACACACACACACACACACACACACACACACACACAAATGCTCACAGAGATAGCAAGAAAAGAGAGAGAAACCGGTCATTGTAATGATCCCTTAGTCGATCCCCCTAAAGGCAAATAAATGCTTAGTTCTCCATTTACTCCCCCACCTCTTGTTTCAACATTCTTGCTTTTATCCTTTGGCTCTCCTTCCATCTTAGTTTTTCCCTCCACTTCAGTCACGTTTACATCGCTTCCTCTTCTCATTTCTCCTTCCTTCTCCCTCTTTCTCCTGTTTACGTAAGCGTTCTCCATCAATTGCAATCATTTAAAAAAAAAAAACAGATGTAAAACTCTGCTCTCTCTCTTATTTTCCTTCCGTCATATTTAGCGTGAAGGAAGAGTCTGTCCAAAACGTTGAATACAATATTCCCTCGACTATCACAGGTGAAAATCCGCGAAGTAGAAACAGTACTGTACTGTATATTTTTTAAAATTTTCATAATTTGTATATATTCATTTTATTATAAATGCAAAACAACACCACAGAGGAATCAATGTAAGCTTAAATAATAAACGGCGATAGGTGAACGGCGATAGTTGAACGGCGATAGTTGAACGGCGATAGTTGAACCGCGATAGTTGAACCGCGATAGTTGAACCGCGATAGTTGAACCGCGATAGTTGAACCGCGATAGTTGAACCGCGATAGTTGAACCGCGAGATGGCGAGGGATTACTGTACTCCACTACCCACGGCAATTCCAATATACTCTTTCTGTCGTCTCATCATACATCTGAACAAATGTAAGAAGATACATCTAAGGTCTTTTATAGATCTTAAAGCGTTTACTTCGGAGCTAATACAACAGAGGCAAATTGTGATTCGTGGAAGCCATTTTTGGTTGCTGACGCATGTTATGTTTTATGAATAGAGCATCAGATAATACTAAGAATAAAGTATTACGCTAATATAGGATTATAATGATCGTGGTAAGTGAAGTAGACTGTATTTAAGTATGCTAGCAAGTTATTCTCTCAGAGATAGACTCAAAACATCCATAGAAACAAAAATAATAATATATACTTATCGTTGCTTATAGTTAATTTGCGGTTTTAACAATTTCACAATGTAACGGACCACATGACTCGGTCTGTTTTCTATTGGAATTTTCTATTGTTTTGATGCCAAAAGCTGATTTATACTCCGCAAGAAACTACTTTAACTCACTGTAATAAGTTTATTTCTTCATTATCTTTTGTTCGTCTCTTCCGAATCATGTTATTAGTTTTATCGTAACTCAGTTCAAATAACTGCTTCGCTGCAGTAAAATATGAACGACACAAGATTTTGTGTTGCAAAACTCTTTTATTAATTCTCTGCTACTAATTTATTTTTCTCGTGCTGCTAAGAAACTCTCTTTGCAACCACATGGTTTCGGGTTCAGTCCCACTGCACAGCTCCTAGAACTAGTGTCTTCTACTGTAGCCCTGAGCCAACCAATATCTTGCGATTGAGTTTGGTTGACGGAAACTGTATGGAATCCTGTCATATGTATATGTATATATATATTGTGTGTGTATACATACATACGTACATACACACACACACACACACACACACACACACACACACACATATAATAACGTAAATAATATATAAATATATGCATATATCCATACATATATGTACATACCTACATCTATATGTATACATACATGTATATATGGGTACAGGACATCACAAAAAACGTTAAACACAATGAGAAACGAAGACAGAAAACGAACTTTTTTTCGAACAACGAAAAAAACAAACAGAGAAACGAGTCATGCAACATAAAGAATATTTCCCTTCTTCAGTTGTCCCTGCTCCATCTACTCCTTGACAAACAAGGACAGAAAAACGGATTAAGTCGATTACATCGACCCCAGTGCATAACTGGTACTTATTTAATCGACCCCGAAAGGATGAAAGGCAAAGTCAACCTCGGCGGAATTTGAACTCAGAACGTAGCGGCAGACGAAATACCGCTAAGCATATATATATATATATATATATATATATATATATATATATATATATATGTATGTATATTATGTACTAGCTCAAAAACCACACTCCGTGCAGAATTTTAAGCTAGTCCTGTGGAGGACTAATTGGACCTGTGGCCCAAAGCTAAAGAAGGAAACAATAATAAAGCATTTATTGGTATTCTACAATCTCAGATTTATATAACAGAATATCATATTTGGAGAACTTTGTATACTGTAACATTTGCCGGTCACTGTAAAGCAGTAAGATAAACAATATTCTTGATTTTATTATTAGGTGTGAGTATAAAGAGATTGTTGCCATTTCTATTTCTGGAACAACCGGCATAGAATTGACCATGGGAAAACCATTGCTGCATGAAGTGAAGACCAACGATTCTCAGTAACCGCTCTTGACTCTTGTTAAATGACATTGCAAAACCAACTCTTACTGGAAAGTCTCTTGATTTGAAAAGGCATGTCTGCTGGAATCAGTGGAAATTCTTGAAATAAACACATTTTCTCCCTTTCCCCAAAACTATATGTCTATGAAGAGTAAATATAGACTGAGATACAGGGGTCCCAGACGGACAGACAGAATTTCGGTTTTATTAATATGTATGTATGTATGTATGTATCCACAATAACATGGAAAAAATTAATATCCCTAATATTATTATCATTTTATATATATATATATATATATATATATATATATATATATATATATATATATATATATATATATATATATATATATATAACTCAGAACGTAAAGACAGACAAAATACTGCTAAACTTTCCGTCCGGCGTGCTAACGTTTCTGTCACCTTGCAGTGTAGGGTGTAGGTACATGCTATTATATTATCCTACTTTAAATAGGTAGTGTGTAACATGAGGGAAATTTTACTGCTATTTCCTGTAGCCGTCAAATAACGACCACAGAGAAGTTCAGAATGATAACGTAGCAGAAAAGGATTAGAAACTGCTTGGCCTAGTGGTTAGGGTGTTTCACTCATGATTGCAAGGTCGTAGTTTCTAATTACAGGCCGGGCAGTGAATTGTGTTCTTGAGCAAAATACTTCATTTCACGTTGCACCAGTTCACTCAGCTGTAAATAAGTAGTCCTGTGAAGGACTGGAGTCACTTTCAAATGGAATAATGTGATCTCGGTCACTGTTACGCCATGGAAACCGGGTACTTATGATTCCGAGAACTCGAGACAGTATTGTCCTGGTGTTGTTGTTGATGTTGTTGATGATGATGATGATGATGATGATGATGAAATCGCATTTAAACCTCCTGATCGAGATCACAACGTCCCTTCTGAACTGGATTTCAGTTCGTCACAGGGTTACTCATTTACAGTGTTATTCATTTATTTGATCAACATGAAATGATGTGTTTTGTTCATGAACACAATAGGCCATACGGTCTGCAAATTGGAACTAAGATCCTGCAAACGTATGCAACATCCTAACTATTAGGCGCCGCACCTTCACCATTTCCCGAAACCCTGAAACAAATATGAAACGCTAATAGTGGAAGTCTTTAATTGAAACCTGTTTATATATTCTCGCTTTTAATGTAATTTAATAGCACGAGCTTGGCTCCGATATTTCAGGAACAAATGCATACCTCCTGGAGATGTGTTCTTAAAATTATTTTTAAAACTTTCCATCATCAACGTTTTATTATCTTTTCAATCATTGACAATTTTAATTATAAGTTTTTCGTTTAATTTAAACCTTATAGATAAAAGATGTTTTAATGCTGTTGTTTTGTTTCTTAACATTATTACTGAAAATCATGATTAAAGTTATACATTGTTAGAAGGATGGCTGACAGAAACAGTAGAGTGCTATATCAAGAATTTAAGTTCCACTGGAGATGACGACTACTATATTTCTCCTACTTCTCGGATCGATAATAGTGTCAATCAGATGCTGCGTTCGATATTATGAATTGATACTTACTCACAAACTTCTAACTTCAGAAGAATTGTTGCAGCGTCAAAGAAAAACAAAAATGCTTTGGCCCTTTATATTTTGAGTTCAAATCAGACCGACATCAACTTTAACTTTCATCTGTCGTTAAAATATAATACCAGCCTAGTACTAGGTCGATGTTATCGATTAGACCCCTCGGGGCCTTGTGCGCGTAGTAGAAAGAATCATCATCATCATCATCATCATCATTATTATTATTATTATTATTATTATTATTATTATTATTATTATTATCTTTTCACCTTCCTTCTTGACTATTCGCGAATCAATAGGGCATGCAACATCAACTATATAGCAGATGTGGTGCACCTTGTCCACCACCACTAGGCCCGAACTGTTATTTGATTCGATTCCATGCAACTCAAAGTTCTGTAGCTTCGTCACTGGAGTCTAGCTCGTCAGGTTGAGGCGACAAAATGGTGGGATGGAGGAAGCCCTTGATCGTTATTGGAATCTTTAAGCTGCACGGGTCGAATCAAACCGCTTTTTAAATAATAACATATCCTTTCTCTCTTCTTCGGTCGCGCTACTTTCGTGGATTCCCATGACTCTTTGTTGCCATCCACTTCCATTATTATGAATCTTAATTGGGAACTTGAGTCATAGTGAATCTTTATTAGCTAATTGCAAAGCCACAGACGCTCCTATATATATATATATATATATATATATGTGTGTGTGTGTGTGTGTGTGTGTGTGTGTGTGTGTGTGTGTGTTCGTGTGTGAGTCACAAAATATATCTTTCGTCTACTAAATTCACTCACAAGGCATGTGTCGGCCTGAGGTTATAGTAGAAGACATCTTCCAAAGGAGACGCACGGCATATCAATTGTATAAGCGTTATAAGTAAATTGATATTTCTTCAACGTTAAAGTTTAGTCGCTCGCTTGCGGAAGATAGGCTGGTTTTTTTAACGATTTTTTGAAATATCGATTGACCATAAAAGTAAAATTTCTAATAGATAACAAAATATATATTGCCAAGAATACTCTTTATAGAAGAGAGGGAGATAAAATAAGTTCTAGCTGGGAGGTACGTATTTTTTATTACTTCAACCGAATTTTAAATAACAGATAGTAAGTAATATCAATATTCAATATAAACTGATGATTTCGCTGTATTATAACGTGACAATGATCGCATACCTTTTCGTGCGTGTTCAATGAACGAAATGTTATTGTATTCCTTAATGGCTGACTTTCATTTTCTGTCATTTTAGCAATTTACATAAAGTAATCCAAAGATATTATTTCTGACCTTTGTATAAAATTTCTGCTAAAAAATAACAAACTTTAGAAATTCATAATTTTCTTTCTCTGTCATATGCTAAAACAATATGTTATTGACGCTTACAGAATTTGACAAAATTTCATTCGCATTTCAAATTAATATAAAAAGTCTACTTTTTGGTATCATATTTAGTGTTATGTAGGTTCTTCATGTTCAATTGTTGATGTCAATTCTTTTTATTTTTCTAATGCTGAGTTTAGCATTTTTGTTATAGATGGCTTCGAATATAACAGAAAACAGTTTATGTATGTATGTATGTATGTATGAATGTATGTATGTATATATGTATGTATGTATGTATTATTTCTTTACTACCCACAAGAGGGGACAAACAAGGACAGACAAACGGATTAAGTCGATTATATCGACCCCAGTGCGTAACTGGTACTTATTTAATCGACCCCGAAAGGATGAAAGGCAAAGTCGACCTCGGCGGAATTTGAACTCAGAACGCAGTGGCAGACGAAATACCGCTAAGCATTTCGCCCGGCGTGCTAACGTTTCTGCCAGCTCGCCGCCTTATGTATGTATGTATGTATGTATGCATGCATGCATGTATGTATGTATGCATGTACGTGTATATATATATATGTTTGTATGTATGTATGTTTGCATGCATGTATGCAGGCATGCATTTATGTATGTATATAAACACATGTATGTATGCGTGTCTATATATTTCATATTATATATACACATACATACATACATACATACATGCATATATATATATATATATATATGAGGATTTTATGCGAGGAAGTTAAGTTTATATCTCACGAACATAGAATTTTATAACATTTTATTGTATTAACCATCAAAAGTATATATATTAATGTCACCAGAAAATAGCAGAAAGTTGGTAGAAAATTCTGGGTTCCAGTGGCATCAGAGTTGCAAACATTTATCTAGATTCTAGCGGCTGGTTTGTTGATCAGCTAGGTGAAAATGATAAACCTTACGTATAAATGTGTTTCTTTATGCTCACAGAAGCTGCTATACATCATGTATGTATTACAAAGAATTTCTATAATAAATCCCAATAAGCATTTAAGATCTTTAGTTAAAGACTAAGATTAGTGTTATGAATTAAAAGGCAAATCTTTTTGGGTTCTGTTCTTTTATCTTATTTTGCGGGACACCACACTGAATGATCTTCCGTATATAGACACTCATACATTGCGAGAGATATATTTTATCGATACCATAATATGCAACAAGAAAGTTGCAAGAGAAGAAAGGGACGTTGTTAGATCGGAACTAAGTACACGTTTCCACGAGAATTAAATGCACGCATGTACACACAGATATGTGTATAAGTGTGTATGTGTTTGTTTGTACGTTTAGTCGTATATCGTTAATGATTTCATGGTCAGAATGTATAACATGCTCTCCAATCATCGGTACACTATAACCAGAAAATATAAATATGAACATCTCTACATGCCAAGCGAACAACAACGCATCCAGCAGAGCATGTACAAACGTTCACACTTATATATCCATGAAAGGCGGGGATTCTCATGTTCATCTCAGCCATACGTGTATAATCGGAACAATTCAGCACTGAATATTTTCCGGTTTAATTTTTAAATATAAGGATAAAACCTGTATAAGATTTATCAAATAGCCAGCGTGGAAAACCAATTGTGGAAAAAATTAATACAAAGTATATATTATTTTTTTACCTTAAATGTAAAATACATTATTATATCAAGGGCTATTACTATAAGTAACGCCTCACGCTGCAGTGGCACTCTTCTTTGTTCATTCTCTCGATTTCGGTTCCTGTGTATGCTTATTGATGTAGTTTGACTTTAGAGTCCCATTACAGCATCATATACAGAGTCCCATTACAGCGTCAGACATAGAGTCCCATTACAGCCCAAGATATAATAATGTATTTTATATTTAAGGAAATAAATTATATACTTTGTGTTAATTTTTTCCTTAATTGGTTTTCCACGCTGGTTACTTGATAAATCTTATATAGATTTTATCCTTTTATATATATATATATATATATATATATATATATATATATATATATATATATATATATATATATATATATGTGTGTGTGTGTGTGTGTGTGTGTGTGTGTGTGTGTGTATCTATGCCTGTGTGTCTGTGTTTGTCTTCCCTCCTCTGCCATCGCCTGACAACTGATGCAGGTGTGTTTATGTCCCCGTAACTAAAGGGTTCGGCAAAAGAGCCCGATAGAATAAGTAATAGGGCTTACAAAGAATAAGTCCTGTAGTCGATTTCAAATAAAACCCTTCAAGGCGATGCTCCAGCATGGCCGCAATCAAATGATTGAAGGAAGTAAAAGAATAAAAGAATATATATATATATATATATATATATATATATATATATATATATATATATACACATAGGTTCAAAAAGGAAAAAGACAAAAAACAACAACAAAAAACAACAACGTGAGGATGTGATACAGATTGTGTTACTGGACGCTCGGAAAAGGAAAGAAAGAGAATTTGACATTTCGAGCGGAGCTCTTCGTCGGAAACAAAGGAAAGTCCAAAGAAGGGAAAGACGGAGGAAGAAAAAATCACCAACGATATCCACGAGGACTTTTGCACCGTATCCTTATTTGATTTAGAAGATATAGCTGACTCAAGGTTATGATAAAAAGATTTGCTCAAAATATTTCATGGTAGGATCGAATTATGTGACTACGAACTGAAATTTCAAACCGCATAAGTTCATTTGCTCTAATACTGGTAATCTTATTGAACTAGATTTCGCTGAACTAGATACTATCACTATGAGTCTCTATTTATATACATGTATATATATATAATTAAGCTTATATATATATATAAACACTTTTACATACAGACACATAAGCATGCACAAACACACGCACGCACACACAGTCTCTCTCTCTCACACACACATCTCCAATTATTTGATATTCCATCATATCCATTTATACTATCACATCCAATTATCAAAAATGAATAATATATCTCACGTTGATATATGAATGTATGTATGTATGTATATAAGTATGTATATATATATATATATATATATATATGTGTGTGTGTGTTTGTCAATATGTAAATATATGCATATATGTATATATATATTGTATATGTATATACATATATATATATATATATATATATATATACATATATATATATATGTGTGTGTATGTGTGTGTACGTATATATATTTAGGAAGAGAGAAAGTGAGAGAGAGATAGTTAGATATTCATATAGATAAATATTTATTTACTCAAAATATTTCTCCAAATTTCCTTGTCAATATAAAAATTATCTCTAGATTATTTAACAATGTTAAGAAGATATATTGCCTTCTTTGAACCAGTGACCAAGTGTTCTGTTTAGTTTCGTCCCAATGCGTATTCATCATATGTCTGGATAGACAGATAAAATGGCGGATATCTGAAGTTACATACACATACAAAGAAAAATATTAGCATAGGTAATTTTCTCAAATCAAATTTCAAATACACCAATAGGTTGTTGGCACTCTGTCGCTTACGACATCGAGGGTTCCAGTTGATCCGATCAACGGAACAACCTGCTCGTGAAATTAACGTGCAAATGGCTGAGCACTCCACAGACACGTGTACCCTTAACGTAGTTCTCGGGGATATTCAGCGTGACATAGTGTGACAAGGCTGACCCTTTGAATTACAGGCACAACAGAAACAGGAAGTAAGAGTGAGAGAAAGTTGTGGTGAAAGAGTACAGTAGGGTTCGCCACCATCCCCTGCCGGAGCCTCGTGGAGCTTTAGGTGTTTTCGCTCAATAAACACTTACAACGCCCGGTCTGGGAATCGAAACCGCGATCATATGACCACGAGTCCGCTGTCCTAACCACTGGGCCATTTCGCCTCCATACCAATAGGTAGATAAATATATAAAGTATAGTGGTGCATATGTGATGTAGTCTGAGAATTTATCCACAAATAGGAAACAATAGCTTTACTTAGTTGCAGCCTGTAAAGAGTCAGTTGCATATTTTGATAAAGCTGGCAATCCAGATGCATCAGATATCTTTTATCTTTTATCGTTTATCTTTTACCTGTTTCAGTCATTAGTCTGAGGCCATGCTGGGACGCCGCCTTAAAGTTTTAGCCGAATGAATCGACCCCAGTACTTATTCTTTAAGCCTGGTATTTATTCTATCGGTTCTTTTTGTGGAACCGCTAAGTTACGGGGACGTAAACACACCAACACCCGGTTGTCAAGTGGTGACGAGGAGAGACAGACACACAAACATAGACGTGTATACATATATATACGACGGGCTTCTTTCAGTTTCCCTCTACCATATCCACTAACAAGACTTGGGTCGGCCCGAAGCTATTGTAGAAGATACTTGCCCAAGGTGCTACACAGGGGGACTGAACCTGGAACCATGTGGTTCGGAAGCAAGCTTTTTACTACACGGCCACACCTGAAAATAATATTTCATCAGAAAATATACATTCTCTGTCATAATATTCGACAGAGTTTGCGCCTTGGCTTCTTAGCTTCTCGACTGACAGCTTGATCAGCGAAAAGCAAAAAGGAAGAGCTGTAAACAGGGGTGAGTATTAAACTTTTGGAAGTAAATGAAAAAACAAGAATGCTTTAAGAATGCTTAAAAAAAAAAGAAAACGAAAGCGAGGTCACTGCTTTGCACAGCGTTTCTTTCTTCTTAAAGTTGGTTTTTTCTTTAGCAGGAATTTGACTTGTCGAAAGTAATGAGAATTTGTATCCATCCAAACTTCTCTGTTCAAATGGGAAGTGCAGTCATTCAATGACTACATTCGTTACAGGATTCACTCACTGAGATTGTAATCTTGTAAGCATAGACTGCGTAATTCAACAAAGATACGACAGTGATCCGCGAGTTTAGTCAGAAGTAATTTTTTCAAATTCTTTCGACTGTGGCCTGATAAACGGTAAATAATGTTAATTTGTTGTATTTGAGTATATAGCATATAATTCCATCACATAATTCTTGTTGTAACGAGATGCCATTTAAAGATGCAATTTTAATACATTCCTCTGGCAAACAATTCTTTATCTGCATTTCTTTCTCGCTAGGATTCTTGTGGAGTGAAAGAGGGAATGGTTCCTCGCCATTATTAATTAATTTACATATGTCCATGTACGATTCCTTTCGCAACACTATTCAGTGAAACCAGTTTAACAAAAAGTATGTATGAGATGGTAATTCTTTAGAACCATGGGAGCATGCTAATTGCAGAGAGTGGCAAATATATTTTTATGAGTATCAAGGTTAATTTATTTAATTTCATCAATGTAGATAGAAGATTATTGATGACAGCCACAGAGGTTTGACGCTCGGTCAGTCACAGCAGCAAAACTCCCCTGTACTGCTTTGATCTCTCTTTCTCTCTTCCTCTTTCTGTACATACATGTGTGTGTGTGTATCCGAAATTATAGGAATTTTAAAAACCATAAACTGTAGTAAACATTCTCTCTTGTCAATAGCCCTTTCTCCTATAGGCACCAAGCCTGGAATTCGGGGAGAGAGGAAGCAGATTGCATCGACCCTAGTGCTCAAGTAGTACTTATTTTATCAACTTATTTTAAGCTGGTTTCACTGAACAGTGTTGCGAAAGGAATCGTACATGGACATATGTAAATTAATTAATAATGGTGAGGAACCATTGAAAATTATTCCCTTTCACTCCACAAGAAGCCTAACGAGGAAGAAATGCAGATAAAGAATTGTTTGCCAGAGGAATGTATTAAAATTGCATCTTTAAATGGCATCTCGTTACAACAAGAATTGTGATGGAATTATATGCTATATACTCAAATACAACAAATGAACATTATTTACCGTTCATCAGACCACAGTTGAAAGAATTTGAAAAAAATTACTTTTGACGAAACTCGCAGACACTGTCGTATCTTTGTTGAATTACGCAGTCTATGCTTACAAAATTACAACTTCAGTGAGTGAATCGTGTCACGAATGTAGTCATTGAATGACTGCACTTCCCATTTGAACAGAGAAGTTTGGATACAAATTCTCATCACTTTCGACATGTCAAATTTCATCAAAAGTAAAAAGAAAAGTTCTAAGAACAAAGAAACGCTGTGCAAAGAGGTGAGCAAGGAAAAGATGAAGGCAGAGTCGACCTCGGTGGAATTTCTACTCAGAACGTAAATTCAGACGAAATTTTGTTAAATATTTTGTTCGACATGCTAACGATTCTATCAGCTCGCTGCCTTATATCTTGTCAATAATAAGGCGATTTGAACCCCGCACACACTAATAGTCATGCAGAAGCATAACATAAAATTGAGTTGCATTGTTATCGTCTTCATGTCAAAATATGCAAATGTTTTACCAGCACAAAAGTGCAGTTTTAAATCGCCACAAAAATCGCATTTGTTTCACGTTTAATTTGTCAAGCATTTAGATGGATGAATTTTGTCTGATGATAACCAACGTATCAACTTGTGTCGATACTGCGTTCAGTTGATATTCCCGTTGAGAATCAAGGTATAGGAAACCGGAATAATTTTCATTCTCAAATTACTTCTGAGAGAATTCAAGTATATTTATGTGTACTTGTCTATACACAACTCTGTTTTTATTATTTATATTCATGTATATACACATTCATATATATGCAAGCTCGCGTATAAGCTGGATATATACGAGTTTATGGCAACGTGTTTGTCTGTACATTTTTGTCTGTATGTGTGAATGTGTATATGCATGTTTGTGTACGTATTTGTGTGTATGCGTATTTGTATATTTGCCTGGATATGAGTATGAATACGTCATTGTGTACTTGCATGTGTATGGATGTTTCTATGCAGCTGTATAACCCTGCATATGTTTTCACTCATGGATTCGAAAAAAAAGTATCTATAAAACAACATACAATGAAATTTCTCATATTCTCTACATTTTGAACAGTAACAATGCTTCTAGGGATAAACCAAGAATATAAATGCTGTTACTTACTATGCTACAAGTCTCTTTACATGTTGTTTTACATATGTTTTTAAATAAGAACAAAGTGAATTAAATAAAACGTAAATAAGTTGCATGTTTTTTTTATCAATATCTCTTCAGTTTTTCTTTTCTCTATTGTACTTATATCGGAAATATTTCACGAATATTCTGTATTATCAAATGTATTGTACAATTAGAGAAAAAAAAACTGGTAGAGAGTTTAAAATGTTAAAGTACTCGATTAAACATTATACGGTATCCTGTTTCGTATGTCTGTGCGACGAGTCTCAATTTGCAAAACTGAGTGGTTAAGAAATTAACCACTCGCAACCAAGTAGCTCCGTGTTCGATTTGATTGCCGGCTTTTTGGGAACATGTATTCTGATTTAGCTTCGAGTTGACCAATGCCTGCCGAAATGGAATATGGCAAACAGAAACTGTGTTTATTTGGCAAAAAATACGACTATCCCGAAGGATAACAATACATATATATGTATATATATATATATATATATATATATATATATATATATATATATATATATATATATATATATATATATAAAAGATAATAAGAGTGAAAAAACTACAGAAGGCTTGTGTTACATGGTTAAAGTATATATTTAAATTATGTCAGAAAAATGTTATAAAATCTTTTTGGTATATAAACATTGTATTTTGAGAAATAACCGGTTTCGTGTTGTCTTTTCAAATTTCTCTACTTCATTGTAACGTGTTCGCTCCAGTCTGAAAAAGAAGAGTTCTAGATAGGGGGAGGTAATTAGGGATTTCTTCCGGTATAGGGGAGATAATCGAAATCTAGGAGGTGGTGGAATTTGATAAATTTACCATGGTTTTGTTCTATATTTTTTTCCTTTTTTCTCAGTGGGGTGATGAATTTCCTTATTTAAATGTGTTGGCAATGGTTAAGTTTGGGTTTGTATTTTTGAATGAAAAAGTTTTCCTTATTCAATCTAATCTGTGTTGGTGTTTTAATGGCACATTGATAGAAAGGAAAGATTATAAATTGTGGTAGCATTTGTTTTGCGCATTTCTCAATATGTTCACTAAAAGGTATCATTCGGTATTCTGGGCATGCAATCTGCTGGCGATGCAGAGTGCATCTACGTCTGAGCGATAATCCTGTGGACCCTATGTAGTTCTCGTGGCAGTCCGAGCATCTTATTACATAAATAAGGTTTTCTGAGGCACAAGTAAAGTTAGATTTAACTTTGAATTTGTGTCCCTCTTTGAAGAGGAATTCTGAACCTTCTAGAATGTTTGGACATGTTGCACAATTTGGTCGACCACATTTTTTTACTTTTGCATCTGTTATTGTGGAAAATAATTTTGCCTTTGTGAGGATCTTTTTCAGTGATTTTGGTTGTTTGTGGCTTTTGATGATTTTGTGTGTGTGTAAAATTTCCTTTAATTTGGGGTCCTTATGTAGCATTGGTATGTTTTGGGTGATGATGGTGAAGGCTTCTTTGTTTCTGGGGTTGTATGTGGATATGTACGGCAGTATTTTCGGGGAAGGTGTGTTGCTGTGTTTAACTTTTCTTAAGTTTTCTATGTTAATTTGTGATGCACGTCTGATTCCATCCTCTATGAATTGAACTGGGTAGTGTCTGTCAATTAGTGTGTTTTTGAGTTCTTGTAGTCTGTAGTCTCTAGTATTTTGTTCTGACACTATTGTGCATATCCTTCTTGCAAGGTTGAAGGAGATGTTTGTCTTGGGTGGCATGAATCAAATAGTAGATATTGCCTGGCGTCTGTGGTTTTGTAAAATATGTCCGTTTATATTTTTAGGTTTATTTTTTAATTAGTATATCCAAGAATGGGAGCTCCTTTTGGTTGTACTCCATTATGAACTGTATGTTTGGGTTGACACTGTTCAATAGACTTTTGCTTCGCCAGCAGATTGCATGCCCAGAATACCGAATGATACCTTTTAGTGAATATATTGAGAAATGCGCAAAACAAATGCTACCACAATTTATAATCTTTCCTTTCTATCAATGTGCCATTAAAACACCAACACAGATTAGATTGAATAAGGAAAACTTCTTCATTCAAAAATACAAACCCAAACTTAACCATTGCCAACACATTTAAATAAGGAAATTCATCACCCCACTGAGAAAAAAGGAAAAAAATATAGAACAAAACCATGGTAAATTAATCAAATTCCACCACCTCCTAGATTTCGATTATCTCCCCTATACCGGAAGAAATCCCTAATTACCTCCCCCTATCTAGAACTCTTCTTTTTCAGACTGGAGCGAACACGTTACAATGAAGTAGAGAAATTTGAAAAGACAACACGAAACCGGTTATTTCTCAAAATACAATGTTTATATACCAAAAATATTTTATAACATTTTTCTGACATAGTTTAAATATATACTTTAACCATGTAACACAAGCCTTCTGTAGTTTTTTCACTCTTATTATCTTTTATACATCCAACCACGTGCTTTCACATACCAACTTTCTCACATATATATATATATATATATATATATATATATATATATATATAGTACAAAATCACGCACGCTCGCACACACTCACTCAAAGAAAAGTAAATGGCACCAAACAGTGTTTCACCTCCACCATCACAATGACTATTGCTACTCTTCTAACGACAACCACCAACGCCAGCACAACAACAAACAACACCATCTCCACTGTACACAGAAGGAAAAAAATGAAGTCACGCAAACCTCGCTGAAAAGTCAAAAATCTTGATACACCAAGTAAATCTTGACACAACGAAGTATAATACAAACATTTCCTGAAAGTAAGATGGATTCCCCAAGAAAGCCAGAGTACTAACCTTGTAAGAGTTACGCACGCACACACACACACACACACACACACACACACACACACACACACACACACACACACATGCAATGCAATAAGAGTTATTTCTAGTGTAAAGAGTTGAATGGAAAACTTAAAAAATTTATTAAATTAGACCCATTGAAGTAAACCCTTTAATGGAATGGAATTCAGTAATCTCAAATACACCAGGCAAAACATATACACATATACAACTTGAAATCCGGGACATAACATTGTATTTCAAAATAGAATGCGATACATATCGTGTCATAATTACATATAAATATGCACATGTATGTGCGTGTATGGAAGTGTGCGCTCGCGAGCGTGTAAGAGAGTGAGGGAGAGAGAGAGAGAGAGGAAGAGAGAAAGAGAGAGAGGGAGAGAAGAGAGAGTGAGTTGTATTTTGGTAGAGTCACTCTGTCCATCAAAGTGCACGAAATGTTTGTACTTTGCTTCGGTGTTCATTGGTGTATCACAGTCTTTCTCTGGAAATCTTTTGATTTTTCAATGAGGTTGGCGTGACTACATTTTGATCTCTGTGTCCGGTAGCTATAGTGGTGGTGGTGGTGGTGGTAGTTTTTGCTGTGGAGATTGTTGCGGCTGCGGCGGCGGTAGTGGGGGTTTGGTTAGAAGGGTAGAAGTAGTCATTAGGATGATGGAGGTGAAACTATGTTTGGTGCCATGTCCTTTTGTCTGAGTGAATGCGTGTGTGCATGCGTTCGTTTGTGTGTACATCATAACGACGACATAACGTGCGCATAATGCTTCACGTCAATGAGTATCTGTTCTCGATTGTGCTTTTTGCTTTTATTTAGTTTATTCGTTTCATTTTGATGTATTTTCATATTTGTATCGACTGAACCGGATTCAAATTAGTAGCAGCAGCAGCAGCAGCAGATAATGACTGACTATGATCGATAGGGGTGGGCGAGGGATGGAGAGGAGTATCTTTCTTTGTCCTTGACTTCCCGGTATCTTTCTTAGCATCGTCTGTGTCAGTCTCTCCGTTTATCAATCTAAAGCGTAGAGTTCTTTTACAGACATTCACTCACACTACACCTCACGTAGTTAAGAAACTCGCTGAGCAAGTATCTTCTACAATAACCCCGTACCGACAAATTCCTTGTTAGTAAATCTGCTAGACGGAAACTATGTGGAAGCCCATCTACTTCATCATGACCGCAGTCCAATTATTGAAACAATATAAATATAAATACATATTTATATATACTTGTGTGTGTGTGTGTGTGTGTGTGAGTGTGTGTGTCTTTGTGATTGTCCCCGCCACTGATTGACAATGCATGGCCATTATCTTTTTAATTCTTCTGTCCATACTGACGAGTCTCTTGTGTGTACATTCCACAATTCACACAGCGTAGCAGACCATACATACAACCCAAGCCATAACGCCAATGATCAGACTACCTCCATTCAATTTAGATCTACACAAATTCTTCACTCTTCTAATGTACTCTGGTGTCATTTTGTCTTTCATCTTGGCGTCCATCTCCTAATCCAGCTGCAAAATCCGAAAGTACTTCCTTGCTTAATTTTCTAAAACACAATATTTTCTTTTTCTTAAATTTCAAAATAATTTACCAACTCTTTAAAATAAAACAGTTGCGCATATTTTCATGTTTTCATATATCCACATAATTTATTGCAGTGTGTGTTTTCCATTTTGTTTCAGGCGGTCATCTCCAGCATCCAAAATAATACGAAATCTCATTCACATACATAAACATTCACAAGCACTTTCACACAAGCAAGCAGGCACTCACGCATATATACACTCACAGACACAAACATAAAACACACTCATAAGCTTACACACACAAACACACACACACACACATACACAGACGCGCGCGCACACACGCACACACACATACACACACACACACACTTGCTCACGCAAACACACATACACTCTCACACATACATTCTCACACATACACTCACACAATTACACACGCTCATAAACTCACACACATACATACATACACACACTCACTTACACACATACACACAAACACGAGCTCTTACTCTCGCCCTTCTCTCTCTCCCCCGTACACAAGCATTAGAAAAATCTAATTTGTAATTGAATTTTTTCACCCAAACTAATAATAATTATTATTTGGTGGATTAACAGAGTCGTTAGAGCGTAGTAAAGATGCCTCGCGGTATTTCATTGCGTTCCTCTAGATTGCATCGCAATCCCCTCAAAATTATTGGCTCTAAGCCTAAATTAGAAATTATCATTTGCCAAGGTTAAGAACAGCGAAGTCAGGGAGGAGTTTCTAAGAAATCCCAAGCTGTTTATTCGGGGTATGCTTCGGGCTGATTGCCACTGCGCGAATATGTATGCTTTATTGAGTGCGGGACTGCGCGTGGGTGGTTGTGAGGGGTATGGTTGTGAGGGGTATGGTTGTGTGTGTGTGTGTGTGTGTGTGTGTGTATGTATTTTCTCTTCTATTTCTAATTGGAGTCTGAATCTTCTTCTACTACTAGAACTACTACTACTATTACTACTACTACTGATGATGATGATGATGTTGATGATAATAATGATGATGATGATAATAATAGTAATAAAAGTAATAATAATAATAATAATAATAATAATAATAATGATAATAATAATAATAATAATAATAATAATAATGATAATGATAATAATAATAATAATAATAATAATAATAATAAATGCTCTGATGCAATACCAGGCAGTGGATTTCATGACTTCCGATCTTAACTAGTTAGAAGTGTTAACATGTACATGTTCTTGTCTTAGTGTAAAAGATGGGCTACAGCAAATATTTTGCTCAATACCAGAGATTTGCTTGTACGTTGCTTGACTATAATCATTTGAGCATGTCCCTTAATGACTGACAATATATGTATTTCTGATCACGAGCAAGAGTAGTGGGAAAGCATCATCGCTATGTGTTGAGAAGGACTTTAGGGGTTTGAGTGATTCTTATAATATTCTTCTGAACAAATATTTCATAAGGCAGCCCTCTACTATAACAATGCTCTAGTTTAGAACGGCTTCAAAGATAAAACATACTACAACTCTAAGTAAAAATAGATAAAAAAAATAGATCTAGGAAAACAATTTGGTTCGTCCTTCCTTCCTTCCTTCATGTTAAGAGTAACGTAGCCATATTTACTATTAAATCATAAATACAGGAAAATGTTTAACGCTCAGTAAAACTATTATACAGTTGCTGCCCCAATATGAAGAACATTATAACTCGCAAAAACCACCAAGAGACCACTCTCAGTTGTAACTGTCGAAACCCAGCAGCTTGCCCACTTCACGAAGCGTGTATTATGAACTCCGTCAAATACGAGGCTGAAATTACAGCTACGCACCCAGACAAATGAGTTGAAAAGAAGTACATCTGGTTATGCGAGAGCGAATTGAAGAAACGTTATGCAAACTAGCTGACGGAAACTTTGTGGAAGCCCGTCGTAGCTCTCTTTTAGAATTTCACGATACCAACAATCTATTTCTACTTCAATATTTCAACTTACAAACGTCAATTCGGTCACAGCTGCACGTTTAGTTCTTGATGCACTCACTTCGTTTTCAACGTGTTCTGTTCAATTGAAACAAACTTTACATAAACTTTGGTGTGTGTGTGTGTGTGTGCGTGTGTGTGTGTGTGTATGTGTGAGTGCGTGTGCATGCGTGTTTCCTAAGAGTGACTAAGTTAAATTGAAAAGAGTTTCGTTTACGTTTATTTAATATTGTAATTCCCTTTAGATATAAACAAAGCTATGTTAACGACTTATTGTTGTCTGATTTAATTATGGTTTGGCTTCGAAATAATTTTATGTATTTATTTTATTTACTATTTTTATTGTCATTTATTTAATATTTTAATTAATTATTGATTTCCATTACGAGTTAAAATATCCATGGGAGAGACCAGTATGTAATACAATTCTACGAACTGTGACTAACAAGGAAGAAGATAAAAACTACTACTACTACTACTACTACTACTACTACTACTACTACTACTATGTCATCGTCGTAGCAGTAGTGGTGGTGGTGGTGGTGGTGGTGGTGGTGATGATGGTGATATATTAATGTTTGTTTTTCCGTTAAGTTTAATAACAATAATTTAAAATTAATCTGATGGATTAATCTATACTTTTGTAGAATAAAAGTCTATTATTCTTATTCAAGAATATTGTTGCAGTCATTTCGAATTTTCGGTTAGCTAAACCATTCTATGTACAAACGCGCGCGCTTCTGTCATAACTTCTGTCATACTTCTGTATCACCGAATAGTCACAAATCTATTCTAGACATGATAGGAAAAATATCAGTGAACAATAATAACGTCTTACCTCTAATGGGTCAAAACAAGTAAATATTGGTCAACTTGGTACCGGTTTCGAAATTTAGCGCCGAATAGGTGCCTGATTTCTCATCAGCCAAAGTCTGCCAGCTAAAATACAACTAAAATTCCGCCCCTGTACGGCTGATAATTCGCTTGCCACTCGTGATGGTATTTTAATAATACCATCCCTATATATATATATATATATATATATATATATATATATATATATATATATATATATATATATATATATATATATATATATATATATATATATATATATATATATATATATATATATATATATATATATATATTATATATATACACACACATTATTCAGCTGGAACCTATTTTCTCGACCCCCGAAAGGATGAAAGACAATATTGTCCTATCGGAATTTGGACACAAAACGTAAAGGATCGATAAAATAAGTATCAGTCTTGCAAAGGGGCTGATATGATCGATGATGCCCTTGCCCTAAATTGCCAGAAATCGATGGTCCTTTTAGTATTTTGACGTAGGCGCAGACGTGGCTGTGTGATTAAGATGGTCACTTTGCAACAACGTGGTTTTGGAGTTCAATCCCACTACACAACTATCTTGAACAACTATCTTCGTCTATAGCCCCGAGCCAACCATTATCTTGAGTGAATTGTGAATTGAAAAGACAGAAACTATGTGGAAGCCCTTCGTGTATATATGTGTATATATTTCTTTTAATTCTTTTATATGTTTCAGCCCAAAGACTGTGGCCATGCTGGAGCACATTATGTAGTATACACACACACACACACACACACACACACACACACACACACACACACACACACACACACACACACATGTATGCGATTCCAACAACATGCTGAAATTTTATTCAATAATCCGCCATAACTTATTAAATTTAATTTTTGTTCCAGCGTTAGAATCAGTCGTGACAAAGAATAAACGTTGAAACCTCCAAGAACTTGAAATTCCAACTTTAACAAATATAGGAAGTTGTACTAATTGTCATGGATGTGTATATTTCTATCTAAAGGCAAGTTGTTGAACACGAGAGCTAATAAAAAAACATGCATTTTTAAAGGGAAATGATATTGAATTTTCAGCAAATTAATTTTTTAAAAAGTTGTTTCTCTCTTTTAAACAAAATCTTGAACAGGTATTTAGAAAAATAAAAAAAAGATATTTCTCTCTATCAAACTATATAATAGAAATGATAAAGTTAGCCGAACATTGAAGCACTACAAGTAGCTAATGCAGTTTCGTGTTACACTTAACTTTATGTCAATTATTTTTTTCTATCCCTAAAATGTTCAGTTTTTCCGTATTATTCTCGTGTTTGATACAATTTCAGAAATCCAATCTTATTTTCAATCCGAAGCTTCCCAAAGGTCAATGAACATGTCCATAACACCAAAGATTCTTTGAAAGCTGCCATAGTCAGAGTAATGTCCAAAATGAACCAGGACCACTTGATTGGAGCATGTAGATGATTTAGATCTCATATAGAGGCAGTTGCTGAAGCTGAACGTAGCTTTATTGAATAATATTATGGAAAAGAAGGTTTATTTTTATCTTCATAGGATTTTTTGATAAATAAAGTTATTATCTGTTATTATATCTGTTTTCTTTATAAGCATAAATCTGTCCTCAAATATCTTACGCACTCTGTATATAGGAGTAAATGTAAGGATAAGCAAGTTAGGCAAGTCGATATATAATAAATATTAAATACATTTAATACAAAAAATGTACATATGTATGTACTACTATCACTAGCTTCATTATTAACCCTAACCCGAAATCTATTTTCTCCTCCCACTACTCTCTATCTAACCCTCCAACTCCGAATACACTTAGTTCTCCACAAAATCATTCCATCTTGAAACTCCATTCTGTCAATACCTCAAATATAAATTTCTTCCCTGAAGACGGTGGCTGGTGGTATTCGATGATGGAATCAATTTGCAATTATTATTTTGGACCACCAAGCCCCCAGAAACAGCTGTTGGGCGTATATTCTATGCATTAGACGTATTTAATATTTTTTGTATATAGACTTGTTTAACTAGCTTGTCCTTGCGTTTACTCCTTTACCTGTTCAAGTTTAAATCTCTTGAGCACTACGAAGTGTACGCTATACAGAGAATACTTGTCTCTAATCTATCTATCTTTCTATCTATCTATCTATCTATCTATCTATCTATCTATCTATCTATCTATCTCGTTGCTCACACGTGACCATCGTCCATCTTTCCTTTCCTCACGTGACCATCTTTCCTTTCCTGCACGGACGTTCAGAGGATTGGACGTTTTTCTCTCTCTTCTATCTCTTCTCTTTTCAGAGAAAATATTTCTCCCAGCGTTCACTATTTTCCTCTCATTGTGGTCTAACGACCCCCCATGCTTGTTTTCGTTCAGTTTCCTTGTATGTCTCCACTGTTCTGTTTTGTTCCCAACTTTGACCCTGTATAAATCCTAAATTTTATTTTAGAATCTATGGGAGCAACTGTCTATGAAGACGCATATTGTCGTTGAATGCTCGAAATGAGGAGTAGATAGACAGCCGACAACTGATGAAGGGTCATTTTTCTGCGTTTACTTGCTTGTTTTCTATTTTTCTCTCTCGTTGTTTACGTATTTAACTCGCTTGTCTACGTATCTCATGTTGTTTACACAGTTGGTGACGTCCTGTACCCATACATACATACATACATACATACATACATACATACATATATTATTTATTATTATACACACACACACACACACACACACACACACACACACACACACACACACACACACATATATATATATATATATATATATATATATATATATATATATATATATATATATATATACACATATGTATGTATATGCGTATGTATGTATGTATGTATGTATAAACCTTTTCGGCAAAATTCATAACAAAATACTTAACGTGAATATACTTTTTCTGAAAGAAAGTAACTTCTAGCCTGTTGATTTTTATTTCAGAGATCGTCTCGGTGACATTCCTTACTTAAATGTAATTGCATCAGAATAACTTTATATATTTGAACAATTCGATATAAGATTATTCTCTTTTTACAGAAACGGAATAGAATTTCTCGAAGTGACAACGTCGTGTTATGAAATCCGATAAAATCAATATTTAGCATTTCTTTATTGTTATTTAATCAGGGAAAAGCACAAAATTAGCAGAACCAGTACAGTAAGGGACAAAAGGTTCTGCGGTTTTGTGTCGACGTCCCCAGACGATGAAGTAGGCTAGCCCAATACGTAGATATATTGGGAGAAGTCTAGACGTAGTAGTAGTTGAGTAGAGGTCATTTGAACGTGCGATATAACAGTGGCGACGAGGATTTCGTAGCTCAACACAGCCACTGTGTAGTATTGTGATATAACAGGTTTTTACGCTAATTACTCCCTTTAAAGTTATAAGTTCAATCTCACCATGATCCACATTGCCTTTCATTTATATTCGATAAAACAATGTGCTAATCAAGTTCTGAAGATCGATCACATCTATGATATTCTCCAACTGTCGGAGTATTGAAGTATTGAATCCATGGTAGAATTCATTCTTTATTTAGTGACGATGGTGTGGACGGCCTGGGGCTATAGTAAAAGACACTCGTCCAAGGTGCTGCGCATTGAGACCGAACTCGAAACTACGTGGTTGCAAAGCGAACTCCTTAACAACATAACAATGTATATTATATAATATCTAGTCCTACGTTCTCTTGTCATATCAAGTATATCATATGCATAACACTTGCCTTTACACAGAATTTCATTTTGACGAACACAACTATCCACTGTGTTCAACTAAAAATACCGCCATTTTTCATTTCTATAATTTTCTGTTTATTGACAGGACTGTTAGGAGTTTTCGGAAATGGCATTGTACTATCCATGTTCTCTATATACAAAGCATTGAGAACACCGACCAATATGTTGTTTATTAATCTGGCTGTTAATGACATTGGGATGTGTCTTTGTCTCTTCCCAATTGCAGGGATATCAAGTTTTAAACGAGTGTAAGTTTTTGCATGTTTTCCTTATTCTCTCTCACCATTTTTGTCTTATATGACTTCTCTTATAGTCACACATCTGTGACTTATATGACCTCTCATTCTGTTTCTTTTTTGTTTCACTTTTTGTCTCAATTCCCTTTTTTTTATAATTGACTTTATCCGTACATCAACGTCTAACGGTACAAATATACCCAGAACGCACATGAGCCACTTGGCACAGCAGTTTTGGCGCCGCCTGTTTGGCATCATTGAGTCGACGCTGACCTATTCGACATCACACGTATTAATATTTCGTTTCCTCTCCTTCTCTCTCTCTCTCTTTCTCTCTCCCTTCTCTGTCTCTCACTCTCTGTATGTGTTTATGCATGTAAGCGTACTTCTCTATTTGGGAGAAAAAGTGTTTATGTCAGTCGTGTTCAATTAATCATTATATCGTTTCTCTTCCTTTTCTCTCTCTCTCACTCTTTCTATTTCTATGTATATATTACTGCGTGTGTGCCTGTATGTCAGCGTGTTTTTGTATGTATATCTCTTTGTATATGTGTGCGTGCGTGTGTGTGTGTGTGTGTGTGTGTGCGTGCGTGCGTGCGTGTTTGTCTGTCTCTGATGCCAAAATGTACTGTCGCCGTCCAGTCAGCCGTGCCAAATGATCTCATTCAGAGTCATATAGCAACGTGTGGTCCTAGCAATATGAGGGAAGAATACGAAGACCAGCTACAGCTGAATGCAGTAATTCTCTTTAACAAGCTGCTGCAGGACATTTATACAACTAGGAAGGTGGAAGCCAGCGGAAGTGCGACTCTGGTGACAATAATAATGGTGAACCATTTGAAATTTTATGATTCTTAGTGGACTCCATTATGGACCGAATAAAAATTCATAGACTTGCTCTTAAAGGAATAATTACAATACAATTATTGTAAAAAAAAAAACAGCAAAAAACTGGCAATCCTTGTAGTAATGGAAATAAGCATTTAGGAAACTGTTACAATATCTTTTATGTTTTACTTATTTCAGTCCTTGGGCTGCGGCCATACTGGAGCAAGGCCTTGTAATGGTTAGTCGAACAAAACGATTCCATATCACGAAATGATAGTTTGGAAACTGATTCTGATTATTCTTTTACTTTTATTCTTTTATTTGTTTCAATTATTTGACTGTGGCCATGCTGGAGCACCGCCTTTAGTCGAGCAAATCGACCCCAGGACTTATTCTTTGTAAGCCTAGTACTTATTATATCGGTTTCATTTGTCGAACCGGTATGTGACGGACACGTAAACACACCAGCATCGGTTGTCAAGCGATGTTGGGGGGACAAACACAGGCACACAAACACACACACACACACACACACACACACACATATGTATGTATATATATATATATATATATATATATATATATATATATATATATATATATATATATATATGACGGGTTTCTTTCAGTTTCCGCGTACCAAATCCACTCGCAAGGCTTTAGTCGGCCCGAGGCTACAGTAGGAGACACTTGCCCAAGGTGCCACGCAGTAGATGGCAAAATGGTAATCGAGATGAACTGAGATCTTCAGATGAAGAAATGAAGCAGCTAATTCGCATGTCAGAAATACAATCTGTAAGTGGAACAGTAAAAATATGGAAGACTTTTATCAAGTTTAAAATATGACATTGTTTTTGTTATCTATATTCCAACGATGGAGCTTTGTGTCTTTGTTAGAAACCAGAGGAAGATTTCAAATAATTAAAAACAGAAGAGAACCTACAAACATACGAGGGGGTGCTGAAAAGTTCTTGGCTTTAAGGGTGTCGCGAAAGACCTTGCTGGAGGCCCAACCTTCCGAGTACTTTTACAGGGCTTAGAAAAATTAAAAGACCCCTGCAATAAGTGTGTGAATCTGATAGAGGAGTATGTTGAATAAAATCATAATTAACTAATCCTCCTGTATTTCTTTTACCCAAAGCCAGGAACTTTTCAGCACCCCCTCGTAGATGAAAAGAAAGTAGATGATATATAAAATGTATATTTTCTAGAAAATGCCATGTGTACGGTAACACTTTTCTTTCTCATCTTTTTCAGGTGGATCTTTGGTACAACTGGTTGTCAGTGGTATGGCTTCACAGGGATGTTGTTCGGACTAGCAAATATTGGCTTTCTCACAGCTATCAGTGTAGATCGATATTTGATCACTTGTAAATACTATATTTGTAAGTATCATGTATTGTTTCAACAATCTTGTGTTACTTTAGCACAAATATTGCCTGACAAACACCACACCCAAATATAAGCTTATGAATATGTAGTATAAACACCCCCACTACCATGCCGAATAACCCTCCTTCAAGACTATAAATCTTAAATACACCCTTCCTACTTATGTCGTAGTGATGTCCCCTCTTATAAAACCTCTTTAATTTGTTTTGATTTGGCAAAGTCATCCTGCGACCAGCAATGATCGGGCAATCACAAAATATGCACATTCGGTGGATTTTAAATGATTTCTAAATGTTTCTTAAATGTTTTTTAAATGTCCTTAACAGTATAGTTTGTGTGTTCATCTGAAGAAAACAATTTTTATAATAATATAATGTACTCACTGATGAATTTAAAAAAGTTCGTTGGAAACGGCTGTAACGAATCAACACCTATCCAGCCTTTGTTATGTACTTATTCATAATTCACCTCTCTCAGAACCTGTTCCCCGCGTATTCCGAAATATATTATGGACCATAAAGTTAATACTACATGAGTTTCTGAATTAACCCAAGGGCTGATGATATACTCAGTCGGTTTCAGTTGAATGTATGCATACCCTGAATATCTTTCTGCCTGTACTTCGGTACCAGTGTTTGTATTCGTCTGCCTACCTGTCTGCCTGCCTGTCTGCCTGTCTGCCTGTCTACCTGCCTGTCTGTCTGTCTACCTACCTACCTACCTACCTACCTACCTACCTACCTACCTACCTACCTACCTACCTGTCTATCTATCTATCTATCTATCCATCTATCTATCTATCTATCCATCTATCTATCTATCTATCCATCCATCTATCTATCTATCTATCTATCTACACGTATATACCTACATGGTTGTGTGTGTAGGCAAGCGAATATAGTTTGCTCTCCTGTACACTATTCGTATATCTGAAACACGCCATCCATCTAGTAAACATGTTTATGTTCAGTTTTGTTATTTTTTATTTGGTGAATCTCATATTCGCTCTCATCTCTGATATTATCTCGACATATTCTCATACGCAAGCCAATACCACTACGTTCATAACAAACATTTATCCAAACACTTACAAATACTTACATAGCACCTCCTATGCACACACACACACACACACACACACACACACACACACACACACACACACACACACACACACACACACACACACACAGACACACACACACACATACACGTGTGTGTGTGTGTAATATACATATATATGTGTAAACATACACATGCTTTCTAACACGCACACACATGTATATTATACACGGACATACAAATTCATAAGACAGTCATCTGGTTTCGCCTTCGGCTCATCAGGTTTTGCCAGTATACCTACATAAATGCATACATACATGCGTCTACGCAAACTCACATATACATACATACATACATACATACATACATACATACATACATACAAAACATTCCACAAACATTATATTATAGTTTTCTCTTTTATGATAGTGGCAGCAGCTGTTCTTACCAGCCAGCAGATAAAATCACACACCCAAACGCACGCACGCACACACACACACACACACACACACACACACACACACACACACATACACATGTACAAACGAGCATAGATGTGGCCAATATCATTTATTCATTCCGAGTGGGTGAATTAATCTGTCTCCGCTCCGAACGGTTTGTCTCTCGGTAGCGCTCATTCAGGCGCCTAAGTCGTTAATTTATGTGTGTGTATATATATATTTGTATATATATGAGAGTGAGTGAGTATGTGTGTGTGTGTGTGTACATATGTATACGTATGCGTGTATATCCATGTGCGTATGTATGCACGTATGCGTATTCACGTATATATAAGAAACGAGGTGTTGTATATACGATGAAAAATATTTCTTGTGTAAATGTTATTAGTTGAGAACAGAAGATTTTATTAACGGATTTTTTTTCTCAAGTAATGATATATACAATTACAGGATCCCTTTAAACATGTCTCACTCACTAGATGCTCCAAGGGGGCGGGCGAGGGTTAATTTCCAAAACATGAGGGCTGATGTTTAACTGGCTACTATAATTAGTGTAATATTTTTGTCAATACAAAATTAGTATACCTTAAAAGTCATGATATCTAGACGGTTATTCTTTCCTCTCTACTACAAATCCCTTTACCGACTATATCTTGTTTATAGCAAAATAGCTTCTGATAGCCTCAAGCTAAGTGATTCTTTGAGGGGCGATAAATTTGACGGTAATATACTTTAAAATATGTACATTTATATACTATTTTACTTGGTTCAGTCATTTGCTGGAGCACCGCCTTTTATCGAGCAAATCGACCCCAGGACTCAGTCTTTGGAAGCCTAGTACTTATTCTATCGGTCTTTTTTGCCGAACCGCTAAGTTACGGGGACGTAAACACACCAGCATTGGTTGTCAAGCGATGTTGGGGGGACAAACACAGACACACTAACATATACACAAACATACATACATACATACATATATATATATATATATACGACGGGCTTCTTTCAGTTTCCGTCTACCAAATCCACTCACAAGGCTTTGGTCGGCCCGAGGCTATAGTAGAAGTCACTTGCCGAAGGTGCCACGCAGTGGGACTGAACCCGGAACCATGTGGTTGGTAAGCAAGCTACTTACCACACAGTCACTCCTACGCGTAAATTTAAAGAAGGTTAGTAATTCCATCCGCCCAATCATCCTTCTATCTTAGCCTTCTACCCTGGGAAAGTTTGTGGGCTAAAATCCTATGAGAAACAACCTTCATTATATTTACCGGCTTGATTCCCAAGCGTGACCAACTGATAGTATGGGTATAATTCATCACGTTCTAGGTTTACCCCTAAGCACTCCAGTTGGGGATCTGGCTATCAGGTAACACAGCAATTAAATTTAGGGTGCAATTTAACTTGACTACGCGCCTGAAAGGCGGTGGACTGGTAGAATGGTTAATGTCTTACTCAGTATGTCTGATTGTCTGTCTCTATCTGTCTGTCTGTCTGTCTCTGTCTGTCTGTCTGTCTCTGTCTGTCTGTCTGTCTGTCTCTGTCTGTCTCTCTCTCTCTCTCCCTCTCTCTGTATCTCTATGCTATATTTGTGTGCGTGCGTACATATTTGTCTCCAGCTCCAAGACGTACTGTCGCCAGACATGTTGAAAATTCAACCGGCCATGCGAAATGATCCCGTGTCCAAGCAACCGTGTCCCAGAATCTCATTCCCTACTCAAAACGTTAGATTTCTTTTCTTCTTTTAGAAAACTAATTTATCCTACTCCTGAACTGCTTACGCTCACTAATTGCAGACACAGCACGTTACAAGTATTTTTGGATCCGTTTGTTTACTTCGAACATTGTATGTTTACAGGAAAAAATGAAATCTTCAAACTATTATACACACATCAAAACTTGTTATTACCAGATATACCCACATACACACACTCCACAGACATATATAAATATATGAACATACGTGTATATATGTGTGTATGTATGTGTGTGCGTATGTATGTATGTATGTGTGCGTAAGGTAGGAAAGTGTGGGAGTGATGTCTGGGAGAAAAGTGAAACTTTTGGTGCATGACCAAATGTCATAATGTTTTTCTCTTTGATCTCAAAATACAAAATTTACTTTTCATTTTCTTTACATTATGTCCTTTTTTTTTTTTTTCAGTCTCTGAGCAAAATCTAATTTTCTCATGATTTATAATTTGTATATATTTTATATCTCTTCGAAACGCCGGTGTTAAAACGGGGGTAGCTGATGAAGGAGAATGTTCTCTATGTGGCTTGTGTGTTTTCTCGTCTACGTTTTGTTTGCAATGTCCTGTGCCCAGATATGCACCTATACATACAGGTGGATGTCGGTATGCACATACCTGTACGTATATATGCATATACTCATTTACTATTTGTTTTTATATGTATATATATATATATATATATATGTGTATATATATTTTCTTGGTAGTAATCAAAATTATGTGATATACGAGTTACGTCTATACGGTGCTTCATAATTGTTTTACAAGTATATATATAAACACCCTTCGCTCGTGTGTCTAAGAATATATTATATTTTCAATTAAAAACAAATAATTATTAGGAAAATAAATAAACATGAAATAGAGAATATATTCTTTTATTCTTTTACTTGTTTCAGTCATTTGACTGCGGCCATGCTGGAGCATCGCCTTTAGTCGAGCAAATCGACACGAGGACTTATTCCATCGGCCTCTTTTGCCGAACCGCTAAGTCACAGGGACGTAAACACACCAATACCTGTTGTCAAGCGATGTTGGGGGGACAAACACACACGCACACCTACCTACATAATATATATATATATATATATATATATATATATATATATATATATATATATATATATAGAGAGAGAGAGAGAGAGAGAGAGAGAGAGAGAGAGAGAGACCAACTCATACTTAAAAGCAGCAGAAATATAACAAAAAGCTGTTACTCAGAGTTTCACGTTCCCGTTCATCGGACAGTTTTCTTAACAAAACTGTCCGATGAACGGGAACGTGAAACTCTGAGTAACAGCTTTTTGTTATATTTCTGCTGCTTTTAAATAAAGTATACACACACACACACACACACACACACACACACATACATATATATATATATATATATATATATATATATATATATAGAGAGAGAGAGAGAGAGAGAGAGGGAGAAAACGGTTGGGCTGAGAGTTGTAAATACTTCATGCGAAATAACGAAATGCAATCCTTATAAGGCCTCAAGACATATATTTATTAGATTTCTTACAAATGAAAATTTAACTCTTTCCTAATAATACATTTGCAACACGTTCCATTATCCCTCAAACAGCCGGTTTTCAGCTTTGCTTTGCATGCTATAAATCGTGTAAGAAAGGTATATTATTCTTAATTGGAGGGGAGCGACGTGGTAGAATCATTAGCGATTCGGAGAAAATGCCTCGCGGAATTTCTTCTAGCTTTTTATCCTCGAGGCCCAAATTCCGACAAGGTCGACTGTTCCATTTTCTTTTCCGGGTCGATAAAATAGATAGTTTAAAACTGGGACCGATGTAATCGACTGATATCATCCCTTAAAATTCCTGGCTTTGTTCCAAACTTTGAAACTATATTGATATAAGACATCCGTTTATCGCAGGTAATATGATCGGATGATCTCGAATATCGGTTTATAGAAAGGGCGTGGGATACAGAGTTACTCTCCAAAGAGTACGAAACTCCTGCTGGGATTCGAGACACTTCACCAATAAGCTTACACAACAATGCTTCACCCACTCAGCTATCTCACCTAGATTAACCATTATCTTTTATTTGTTTCAATCATTAGACTGCGGCCATACTAGGGCACCACTTTGTAGAATTTTTAGTCCAATGAATCGATTCCAGTACTTATTACATTTTGTATGAAGCCCGGTACTTATTCTGTCGGTGTCTTTTACAGAACCGCTAAGTTATGGAGACATAGACACGCCAACACGGGTTGTCAAACGATGCTGGGGACAAACACAAAGACACACACACACACCAACACACGATGGGCTTCCTTCAGTTTCCGTCAGCCAAATCCACTCACAAAGCTTTGGTCGGTCCGACGCTATAGTAGAAGATATTTGTCCAAGGTGCCACGCAGTGAGACTGAACCCGGGACCATGTGGATGGGAAGCAAACATTTTACCACCCAACAACGCCTGGGTGGTATAAATTGAAATACGATTAGTCTTTGTTAAAAATAATGACATTTTTTAGTATTATATATATCTCATTTATCATACCTTTAAACGAAATTTTATCAAATATATTCTTTGGTCTTTGAGATGTGTTTGAAAAAAAAGTCTTCAAAAGGTTCGACAGATTGATCCTTTATATGAAATTTGTTAATTCGATTTTTCAATTTAAGATTGCCCATGAATGAAAAATGAACTATCTTTATTTTGAAAATTTCTTTGAAAATTTTTTCTTTTATTTCTTTCCTCTTTTGTACAATGAAATGTGCGTTTAGAATATTTTCCCAGTTTTATGTATTCTAGATTTGCATTGTTTTGTTTTTATTTTTCTGTTCAGATATTTTATATTAATTATTAGTTATATATTAGTTATTCTCTGTTGCTGGAGAGAGATGAAATATAAAACAAGACGTCATCGTTAAAGATGTATGTACATATGCATGACCATAAATATATATATATATATATATATATATTTATATGATGTATGTGTGTGTGTGTACCTATGCATACATTCATATTTACTTACAAGTACACATAATCAGATATAATCAATGTATATTTAAACAGATACTAATTCTATAGATTGAAAGGAAAACGGTATGTTTTTTTTCCTTCCTCGGCACAAAAGTCTCATTAATTTTGATGATGTAAAGAAGTTAATGAGATGTGTCAGGTTCATCTATCGCGGGATGCCACAAACGACTTTTCTTAAAATTATAACTGATGTTTCACTAAAGACTAAGTTTTCGGAAATAGGTTTGTATTACATTCCTGGTAATAATGGTTTCAAATTCTGGCACAAGGCTAGCAGTTTCTGGAGAGGAATTTAATCATTTACTTCAACCTCAGTACTTGTCTGGTACGTTATGTTATCGACTCGAAAAGGATGAAAGGCAAAGATGACCGGTAGAATTTGAACTCAGAACGTCGGAAGAAATGCCGCTAAGCATTTTGTCCGATGTGCTAACGATAACGTCAAATCGCCGCCTTCATTCCTGGAAATGTTTCATATTGTTTCAAATTTTTGCTAAATGGCCAACATTTTTAAGGGTGGGGTAAGTCGATTTTATTGATCCCAGTGTTTAACTGGTACTCACTTATTTTATCGATCCTGAAAGGATGAAATGTTAAGTCAACTCCGGTGAAATTTGAACTCAGAAGAAATTTGAACGGCCGGAAGCAATGCATCCATGGAAATTCGAAACTCTGATAGAGAATTTATGCTGTCAGTCAATCTGATAGAACGAGATTGGGAGTGGTTGAGATATCATCAAATTACACCTTATAGTCATTAAATATATGAAGTACACCTTGTGTGAGTAAAACCTTGGATATACCATGTCTGACGCAAAGAAAAATATTCGTGATAATTTCTGATTGAACACATTTGGTTTTAAGCTTACTTTGTCAGCGCTGACATGGTGCAATATTAAGAACAACAACATCATATCCGATATCATAGATGAGAGAAATATAACATATATCAAACGATCAGTTAATGATATCAATGATGCGAAATGGTTATGAAGCAAATTACTAGATAACAGAAATAATAATGATATTTTATTTAATATTTTATGTTATTGATTCTGATTGGATGAAAGGCAAAGTTGATCACAGCAGGATTTGATCTCAGAAAGTAGAATCCGAAGAAGTGTTGCAAGATAGTAATGTGTGTTATACTTCATGCAAATACATCACGAAAGGCAAATTAACTGCAAAATTTGTTCAGTGATAATATCTCTGATGGACTCACTGTGTTTAAAAAACAAAAACAACAAATATTAATATATCAGTCACAAACGAAAATCGTCCAGCAGCGGCGGTTAAAATGCCAGATTTGTCTTTCTGCTTCTTCGGGCTTTGTCCATAGTGAGCACCCGCAGGCAATTGTATGCTGAGACAAAATTCATCGTCACTGATATAGGAAAACAGTGATTGAAATACTACTGGTTACAAACTAACCGCCCAGCTAAATGAAAATCCGTTATATCTACATTCGTTGTATTATAAAGATAGCTATTTTAATCTAACGCTACTTCTGCAGTTTTTATTGCAAGATATTTTTGTCGACGCTCTTACGAATCTGTCAGCTTGCCAATAATGACTTCTAATATCAGAAGAATATAAATTAAGTACCAGATGAACACTGGGGGGTAAAGTAATCGACTTACCCTCTCCTCTGAAATCACTGGCCTTGTACCAAGATTTGAAGCCACTATTAAAATTAGGGCGGCGAGCTGGCAGAATTGTTAGCACGTCGAGCAAAATGCTTAGCGGCATTTCGTCCGTCATTATGTTCTGAGTTCAAATTCCGCCAAGGTCGACTTTGTCTTAAATCCTTTCGGCATCGATAAAATAAGTACCAGTTCGACACTGGGGTAGATCTAATCGACTTAGCCTCTCCCCACCCCGAAATTGCTGGCCTTGTGCCAAAATTTCAAGCCGATATTGGAAGAGAATCACAAATTCTATAGGAAACAAGATTTGAATAAATCGAGCTCGATACTTTAATTATTTTTATCAACAATCAAGGCTGAATAACCAAATAACGCGTATACATTTCTTATTTCTTTATTTACGTTATAAAAATTAATAATTTTATAGAAAATCGAGAGATGTAAAATAAGATAACGCTATAAATATTGGTTCAAAATTGTGTATAAGTGGAGGAGCTAAGTCGATAAGACTGACCCGGTGGTCATTCTTTTTCTGCTTGGCACTCCATCGTCGTGTGTCTGAATTGAGGCAAAATTTGTTCAAATTTAGTAAATAGAAAACGATAAACAAAAGTTGCAGAGGAAAACTATAACTAAAAAAAAACATAAACACTACAGTAAAATTATTTTGGCTTTCATTCAAATAACATTGGAAGGAAGCGATGACAACCCAATATATGTGTGTGTGTGTGTGTGTGTGTGTATAGATAAATATATAGATAAATAGATAAATAGATAAGCATACACACACGCACTCGCATATACGGATCTAAAAGTCTGTCATATTTTGATGAGGTCATTTAAAACCTATGAAATGCACAAATATTTAAGCTATAATTTTAGAAAATTCAAACGAAATTTGGTGCTAAATAATTGTGGATAATTTGTGCACAATATAAACTGAGATTAAAGATTTATGTGAAAACTGCTTATATTTTTATTGAAAATGTTCATATAGCGATTTCTTAAATAACTTTCAAATAATATATGCTTTACACTCTACAAAGCAAATTTCAGAATATAAAATTAATCATTGATATTTGCTGGCAGTTTTAACAATGTATTCTATAGAATTTCGTCTGTAACACAAAAACAATCTATATAATTAGAGTAATTAATGGATAAACGTTTGTGTAGTAGAGTCTAAAAACATTGCATTAAAATAGATGATTAATAAGTGAAAGAACGGTATACAAGGGTTTAACAATTAGTTTCAGAAAATAATGTCTCCATCTTCATTGCTCGCAATCAAATCTGTAAATTTAAGAAAAATGACCACACACACACACACACACACACACACACACACACACACACACACACACACACACACACACACACACACACACACACACACATATATAAGCAAAATAAGACAAGGTAGAAAATGCTAAAGTAATTTTATCATGAAGAACATTTTAGTACCGGTTTCAGTCTTTGCGACTTTTTCAACTTAGAGTAAAGCATGAAAAACAATTAAATTGTGGAAAAATTAAACAAAATACTTTTTAAAAAATATTTCCATACTTTTCAAATGCAAGGGACATTTTCCTTTTGTCTGTTTGTGTCTGTCTCTGTTGTTTACTCATGTGAGATCTAGGTAGCAGGTAGTAGTAGTCTTAATACTTGACATGAGTGCTTGGTTTTGATTGTTTAAGTAGCAGTAGTAGCTGAGAAATCGATGCGACGACGAAGAAGAAGAAGAAGAAGAAGAACGAGAAGGGGTAGGAAAAGAAGAGAAAGAATAATAAAAAATGCAGGAGTAGTATGAAAGTAGTAGGATGTTGGTTGAATCCTCTTAAATGATCAAGTGACCTAAAAGTGACCTGTTGTGCTTGTTATAATAGTGTTTGGAATTGTTCTGAATAAATTCATGGGTTGTGACAGTTCTGAATATATCGTTTTTAATATTTGCGTGGGTATTATTCCAATATTGTAAATATTATTGATGTCACATACCTCTAAACCTTTAAACGTAACCTTTAAACGCTGGTTAGCTACAAAATTTCTTTCCGGGAAAGTTTCTTTAAGACAACCTACATACATACAATTACACACACACACACACACACACACACACACACAACGGAAAAGGACAACAGCGACATATACATGCACACTTATACGTAAGAGGGAAACAGATGGACAGATACAGGAAGAGACTATTAAGGAGAAAGTGAGGAATGTCGTTAATTAGAATAGAAACTGAGCTTGAAATACAAAGCAAGGAAACCAGATGAAAAGAATATGCAAATAAACGAATTCCCTCTTAGTTTCGACAGTGAATATTCTAGTTATTCCATTAACTGAACTGTCTATTCATTGAACAAACAAGCAGCTTTTGGTTTACACAGACGTCCTAAAAGTAAATAGACCGCCCTCGCTATACCGTTTTATCTCTACGGACACCACTCATCAGTTCGACGCTGAAACGTGTTGAATCATAAGAAAGAAATTGCACGAGGCATACCTACAAAATACTAGATTATGTATTCATTTTCATCAAATGATATTTTATTTCTAGAAATATATCTTTAAAAAAACGATCATGTGTATTTATTTTCGAGATGACTGTCTATACGTTTATCTGCAGGATTGATAGTGAAAAAGACACAATCCGGGAAAATACAAAAGAAGTCTGTCTATATAAGAAGAGACGTGCCTAATATCCACGCGTAGGGGATTGAACCCGAAACCACGTGGTTACCAACAAGCGTCTTAACCACACAACCACTCCTACTCCTGAAACCATTTTCGTCGAGCATGTATAACAGATAAATACTAGCTAATTTTATTTTTGGCAGAAGTTTCTTTACAATTACTACAATAAATCGAAACATAATAATGGAACTTAATTATACATTTGGATGTGAAGATGATTTGATTATTGTTAATAATATATCTGTTAAAACAATTCTGTAAATAAACGTATTCCACAGAATTATAATTAAAAATACAGAGTATAACTGAATTGGCAGGAAGCATTTTAGTCGACGATAACTATGAAATAATAAATAGATTTCTACTCTAGACACAAGGCCCGAAATTTTTGGGGAGGGGGCCAGTCGATTAGATCGACCCCAGTACGCAAGTGGAACTTAATTTATCGACCCCGAAAGGATGAAAGGTGAAGTCAGCCTTGGCGGAATTTGAACTCAGAACGTAAAGACAGACGAAATACCGCTAAGCATTTCGCCCGGCGTGCTAACGTTTCTTATTTCTTTATTGTCCACAAGGGGCTAAACATAGAAGGGACAAACAAGGACAGACAAAGGGATCAAGTTGGTTACATCGACCCCAGTGCGTAACTGGTACTTAATTTATCGACCCCGAGAGGATGAAAGGCAAAGTCGACCTTGGCGGAATTTGAACTCATATATATATACACACACACACACTGAAAGGGACAGGGAGAAATACAGAGCCGTACTAAACATCTAAACATACGCATACACATTCATTTGTTTATGCATCCGATAAAAAGTTAGATACCATTTATCAGTTAAGAATTCCGTCGTGATTTAATAGGGACGTAGCAAATGCAATATTTTGTGTAAATATTTAAAACGAGATTCCAGAAATTGCAACAATTACTATTAATAGAAATGATGTATTAAATATTTTATTAACACTGGAAATTCTCAGGATATCAGAGTAGATAAGAAGAGAATAAACCAGTAACAGTTTAAGTAAGTATATATATATATATATATATATATATATATTTATATATATATATATATATATATGAATAAATAGTAAAACATATTTGTTTGAAGGGAATTCTATTTGGATATGCAAACCACAACAATAGAAAGTGAATTGTAACTTCTGTACTCTGTAACAAATTGTTTGCGATTCAGTAAGCTTTTCCGGTCTGCATTTTGTATTAATATGTTTCTTGCTGTATAAATATAACAACCAATCTGCGATCAGGCGTTAATGACGCCAGCAATGTATTTGGCTTTGTTAGTTACATTCTCAATGAAATGTATGTGCGTAGAATTACGACGACTAAATGCTTTCTTACGAGCGTTTGAGCGTTTGCATCTAAGGTCCTACTTTCTGTTCTAAACAGATATAAGCTGCAGGGATGGAAGAAATCAATACACTGATAGAGATAATATCTTTCGAGTTCTTCATTGAGTTCTTTCTCTTCTTTTTAAATACTTTGCAAAGGGAATAATTCTTGTACTGAGAAGCTCGACTTCAGCGTTAGTGTTGTACAAGTATGCACACACACACACACACACACACACACACACACACACACACACACACACACACACACACACACACACACACACACACACATATATATATATATATATATATATATATATATATAAATAGATAGATAGATAGATAGATAGATACATACATACATACATAGAAAGATTTACTGACAGATAAATAGATAAATGGATAGATAGCTAAATAAATAGATAGCTAAATAGATAGATAGATAGATAGATATGTTTCTTTATTGGCCACACAGGGCTGAACACAGAGGGGACAGGACGAAATGTCGCCAAGCATTTTGACCGTCGTGGTAACGATTCTGCCAGTCCACCGTCTTACAAAGTTATATAATACTGATTTCAATTTTTGACACCAGGCCAGCAGTTTGGACAAAGCTGCGAGTCAGTTACATCGACCTAAGTGCTTAACGGCACATATTTTATCAACCCACTAAAGGATAAAAGGCAAAGCTGGCCCCGGTGGAATTTGAACTCAGAGCAAAAAAACAAAAAACAAAAAAAAAAACGGATGAAATGCCGCTAAGGATCTCGCCAGGCGTGCTAACAATTTATCCAGCTCACCACCTTGAACTGATTTCCAATTTTGACAGTTGTAAGACAGCCAATATGTATTAATAACTTCTACGCTTAGTCCAGATTAATCCGTTAAATTTGCTAGAATCTAGGAGTGGTTTAGGGGCTCTATTTAAACTTTATCCGTAATCTCCTTCATATCAATAGTGTTTCAAACAGGAGACCTTCATTACCACTTTTAATTATATACAATTCATATATATTATTCATTTCTTATACATACATACATACATACATACATACATACATACATACATACATGTACGCGCGCACACACACATACACACAGACACACACACATATATATATATACAGGCACAGACATGGCAGTATGGTACGAAGTTTGCTTCCTAACCACATGGTTCCCGGTTC
>NC_142935.1:30483899-30513899 GCF_046866305.1 Octopus bimaculoides
TCCCTCTACCACACTCTCTCTTCCCCTTACACCGGCATGGTCACATGCTTCCGGTCAATAATCCTTTTCTTCCTTGGCTATCGCCGAGCAAACACGCGAACTCACTTCGTCCCTACTTTCAAGTTCGTGCCTCACAGCGTTCATACACACATAATTTTTCTCGTCTGGCCGTAAAGCCTTTTCTGTTTGTTTTCCTGTCTTGTTTTTTGTGCGCCACTACATTCCTCCATGGCAAGATTTAATTTGCGTATACAAATTTAATCTGCGGTCCATGGGATGAGCCGTTTTAACGATGTGTCCTGCCCAAACTCTTCGAAACGCCGGTGTTAAAACGTCGGTAGCTGATGAAGTAGAATGTTCTCTATGTGGCTTGTGTGTTTTCTCGTCTACGTTTTGTTTGCAATGTCCTGTACCCAGATATGCACCTATACATACAGGTGGATGTCGGTATGCACATACCTGTACGTATATATGCATATACTTATTTACTATTTGTGTCTGGATAGAATAGAGACAGCTGATGAAGGGATATTCCAAGGGGCTTTCCGTTTTCCTATGTGTTCGTTCCGTTGTCTGTAGTTTATTGTTCTAACGTCCTGTACCCTGATATGCATGTATATACACATGTAGATGTAAGTATGTACATATATGTGTGTATACATGTATATATATTCTTTGTATATATATATATATATATATATATATATATATATATATATATATATATTTGGCAGGAGTTGCAACAAAAGAAAGAAAGAGACCTCGATATTATGCAAATAGAGGAATGTATCTGTAAAAATATGTGACACTTATTCAGTAGCCATGATAAAACTCCGAGTTTCCGATGCCCGGGCGGTGTTCCGTACTGAAGAGAAGACCGTACGGAACACCGCTCGGGCATCAGAAACTCGGAGTTTTATCATGGCTACTGAATAAGTGTTACATATTTTTACAGGTATATATATATATATATATACGACGTGCTTCCATACACTTTCCATCAACCAAATTGACTCACAAAGCATTGGTCAGCCCAGGACTATAACAAAAGACTGCCCAGGCTGTCGCGCAGCAGAAATGAAATCGAAGCCGCTCAGTAGCAAAGTGAATTTCTTAAACGCGCATTCACACCACACGCATAAATATCTGATACATACTCTCTCTAAATCTAACATATTCCTCTTACTGTACATGAACATGTGCATTGATATTGATAACCACAAAAAGCTCTCTCTCTCTCTCTCTCTCTCTCTCTCTCTCTCTCACACACACACACATACATGCGCAAAACAAACAAACAAAAAATAAAATCTACAAGCACGGTCATTCACAAAGGAAAGCACGCAGAAATATAAGGCCTCATAAAAAATACAAATTCATATACAAACATAAAATACACGCAGCAAAAATCTCAAGAGGGGCACATTTCGTACTCTTTGATGTCTTTGATAAATTAGAGAGCAATATGATGAAACTTTAGCTCTCTCTGCATCATGTTATGCCTTATGATCTTCCTGTGCGTATCGAATAAAATAAAGCATTTGTTTTTTAGACCTAAAAAGCGGTCATTATCCTGTTACATTTGATATCCGTAAAAGTTTTTCTCATAAGAACACCTTTTTTTACATTTCACTTCAAAGACGAACTAAGACATGTGAATAAATGATGGCCGCCGATTTGAGACGTGATTTAATTAATATAAAACTTACTAAACGTATGCTTTATCTATTATTTAGTAGTATACGGTCGTTCAGCATACTAGAAATAATAGTTAGATTTTCCATATGTAACATCAAACCGTTAAAAAATTTTTAAGATCGCAAGAAACAGGGAATAGTACAAGTAGCAAGGCTAGGAAAAGGATTGACGGTGGGAGGGGAGCAGTTCGCCTCAGCAACGATTTTTATGGGGCTACATTAGTACTGTTGTATAGTGTGTCAGAAAACAAAGATTGCGACAGTCACACATTAGAACATTTTAGTGTTCTCAATCAGGACGGACATGGTTTTCAATAACAATCACAGAAACACGCAAGACTACCATCATGACCAGCAACACCAACACCATCACTACCACCACCACAACCACCACCACCACCAACACCAGCAACACCAACATCAAAAGTAAAAACAACTCGTTCACATGTTATGAGAATTGCATAGTTCCCATATGGTTTTTTGCAGTAAGATCTTAGTTTTTCTTTCTTTCTTCAGTCTTTGGATTGATAAAACCGGTCATCTGGTTTCCATGACGTTCTTCCATGAACGGGACGCCGGTGAGCTGCAGAGTTCAAAGCCAGCTATCTTGAGGGGTGGGATGAGGGGAGACAGGTCGATTACCTCAACTCCAATACTTAGCAAGTACTTTATTTTATCGGTCCTCAAAAGAATGAAAGGTAAAATTGGCCTCGGCAGGATTTGAACTCAGGGCGTCAAGCGTCGGAAAAAATACCGCTAAGTATTTTGTGCGACGCACTAACAATTCCGCTAACTCACCGCATTTTGAACTTAGTTACGGACATTTTACAAAGAAATGACATGCATTCAAACCTTAACACATGGTATGATGGTGATAACTTGATTTCACTCCTGTTGAGGAGTTCTTTAGACGTGGGTTGGAGCGTAGGATTATCTGCATCGCAGATCATTGAAAGTGGTCCAATATCGTATCAATAACTGAACCAATGACGCCTTTGTACTTCCGTTAAACAAAATATGAATATAGAACTCTTAGAGTGACAAAAAAAAAAAAACAATAATCTAACGCGAACAAAATAAAATTATTCGAAACCAATTAGAAAAAAAATATTTGCCTGAAATAATGCCAAAATTAACAGCATTATGCACTTAAAAACCAAATATAACTGCATCAAAGACAGCACCTAAAAGTGAGATCAAGCAATAGTATTAAAAAAATATATAATATAAAGAATTTTTCTTGTGTTCTGGAAGATACAAAACCATGGACCTATTTATATACTAAAGAAGACAGAAGCAGAAAGCCACGTTACCGTGTACTCTGTAGATATCTTGTCGATATCGACACTGTTCGTGAAGATTATACTTCTCGAATCTCTCCAATAACAAAATTTATTTAAACTAAAATATATTCATAAAAGTTAAAATATAATACAGCAACTGAAGAGCAGCAGCTGGTTCATGCCAATTATCTGTTGTTAACGATAATCTGGACGATAGCTTATGAATGTGTTTAGAAGAGAACGTGATAAATTTTAACCATCTTTAAACTGAAATGGTAATCCCAAGTTTTAACAAAATTCAATAAGTTCCATGCATAACAGGTAAGTAAGCCTTACTCATACATACACACCCCGACGCACATTCAAACACCCACACATATACACACGATTACTTAGAAATACACACAACGATTATGTATATATGGTATCATAGTGTATATATTTACAAGCATGTCTACATATATATACATACATACCTGCATATATATATATATATATATATATATATATATATATATATATATATATATATATATATGTATATATATATATATGTATATATATATATATGTATATATATATATGTATATATATATATGTATATATATATATATATATATATATAGATATATATATATATATATATATATGCATGTATATATATATATATATATATATATATATATATATATATATATACGACTCCGTCTGTCACGAATGACCATATGAGCACCTAAGAGGTTCCCCTCTGGGGTACAAGTCTGGGCGATAAGTCGTCTCACCGGCGAACACACAACCTAGGGTTGTTTTTATGGAATATCAGCAGCCGCCCATGCATACCAGCCCCCCTCTCTACGCCACTGATGTTATCCAAAGGAAAGGCAAAGGCTTGGCACCTGTGACGTCGCAGCTCATTTCTACAGCTGAGTGAACTGGAACAACATGAAATAAAGTGTCTTGCTCAAGAACACAACACCCAGCCCAGTCCGGGAATCGAACTCACAACCCCACGATCGTAAGCTCTGCGCTCTAACCACTGAGCTATGCGCCTTCACATGTATGACATATGTATATACATACATACATATATATAAATACACACACACACACACACACACACACACACACACATATAACGTGTGTAGGTGTGTATATGTACGTATGTGTGCATGTTTGTATGTGTTGTGTGTATATATGTTTGTGTGCAATGAAAAAGGTGACAGAGAGTGACGTCAAAAGATTTAGAGAAAAAGAAGGCGAAAAATCATGCAAACGCAAACATTCTCTTTCCCCTCATCATTTGTCCACCAAATATTGTCACAATTTATAAATACACGCCTAAATACATATGTATTGCACCCACAGATAACGAGCTTATTAATACATTTCATACCTTTTAAGCATTGTAATTCGAGATATCGTTTTCCATTCTAGTCGTGAATGTGTTATTTTATTTACAACCAGTTATTAAAGACAAATAGTCGAAAACATCCAATTTACAAAATTTCGTATTACTTTTTAACGATATTCCTTGAGGAACTTTCATGTTAAAATTATTAATAAAAGGAAATATTATATCTACGGCAGAAAGATACAAATACGTTTGATATAAAAACTATAATGTTTTGAAAAGCTTGATTATTTTCTCTATAATCATTTAATTGAATATAAAATAATTTGCGTTGAATGCTAACATCCTTATTCTAAGTTTAATGACGCGGTTAATAATTATCGGAAAATATCTTTTAATAGATATGAATAGAGAGAAAGACTAGAATACTTAACAAGATATATAGTTATATAGACGCATTAAAGCATACTCTAACGAAATGTGGATGGTATCATGAATAAATACCGATATATATATATATATATATATACAGGAATAAGGGCAGGGAATCGTCAATTAGTAATAGAATTAATAATTAACAATTTTGCCAAGTAGTTCAGTATGAAAAAACCTTTATCGGTAAAACCATTTATCATCATAAATATACAGGGATTAGCAATTGAGTTGCTTCTCCAACATACTGAAAATTTAGAAATAGCAGTCAAAGAACTACTGATTCTAAACTACTAATTTTTCTCTAAACGGATCGCCATCCGTTTAGAGAAAAATCTGTAGTTTAGAATCAGTAGTTCTTTGACTGCTATTTCTAAATTTTCAGTATGTTGGAGAAGCAACTCAATTGCTAATCCCTGTATATTTATGATTATATATATATATATATATATATATATATATATATATATATATATGTATTATGTATTCTTCTATTCTTTTAATTGTTTCAGTCATTTGACTGCGACCATGCCGGAGCACCGCTCTGATGGGTTTTAGTCGAACAAATCAGCCGCTAGGATTTATTTTTTTTAAAGCCGTGTAGTTATTCTATTAGTCTCTTTTGATGAACAACTAAGTTACGGGGACGTAAACACACCAACACAGGTTGTCAGGCGGTCGACAAATACAGACACAAAGGCACACACACACACACACACACACACACACACACACACACAAACACAGGTGCACACACGTACACACACACACACACATATTTACCACAGGCTTCATTCAGTTACCGTTTACCAAATCCATTCACAAATTTCTCTTTGTAAATATCCTGAAAATTTCACACAGCCTTGACTTTTGTTGTCTCATTTTAGTTAACATGTACATGCTCACACAAGACCTGAATTAGACTCCTCACTCGTATCATTATCAAACCGACGGTCTAACTACGGTCCTTCCATAGCACTTACATAGCCTTACCTACCACCTTGAGTCTTCTGCATACCAATACCTCTCATACCTTTACATATATATACATATATACATACACACACACACACACACACACACACACACACACACACACACACACACACACACACACACACACACACATATATATATGTATATATATATAGCTGTCAATTGTGGAACAGAAGTATGATTACATAAACCTCATGATTGTTTAACGCATGAAAGAACTAGTTTATTTCAATATTGTACAATTGTAAAATTAAAAAATTGCAAATAATAAACGGTGACAAGCTGACTATTCCAGCTTAGTCGGCTATATATATAAGTAGTTATCGTAACTTTATATTTTCCGACGCTACTCTATCTCTTTCTCTTTCTCTTCCTCTATCTTTTTTTCCCCCTCTCGTTCTTCCTCTTTACTACTACGTATCTCGCTTTACCCCTCTCGTTCTTCCTCTGTTACTACTACGTATCTCTTTTTTCCCCCACGTACTTCCTCTCTTTCTCTTTTCCTGTCGTTGCTCACCTATTCTTCTACTTCCTCCCTTTGTTTCTCCCTCTACCACTCTCTCTCTTCCCCTTACACCGGCATGGTAACATGCTTCCGGTCAATAATCCTTTTCTTCCTTGGCTATCGCCGAGCAAACACGCGAACTACTTCGTCCCTACTTTCAAGTTCGTGCCTCACAGCGTTCATACACACATAATTTTTCTCGTCTGGCCGTAAAGCCTTTTCTGTTTTCCTGTCTTGTTTTTTGTCCGTCACTACATTCCTCCATGGCAAGATTTAATTTGTGTATACAAATTTAATTTGCGGTCCATGGGAAGAGCCGTTTTAACGATGCGTCCTGCCCAGCTCTTCGAAACGCCGGTGTTAAAACGTGGGTAGCTGATGAAGAAGAATGTTCTCTATGTGGCTTGTGTGTTTTCTCGTCTACGGTTTGTTTGCAATGTCCTGTACCCAGATATGCACCTATACATACAGGTGGATGTCGGTATGCACATACCTGTACGTATATATGCATATACTCATTTACTATTTGTTTATATATATATATATATATATACAGAGGTACATACATACACAGGCACACATACACACGAATATATATATATATATATACACGCGCAGAGATATATGCGTGCGTGAATTTAAGAAAAAAAGTTTTGATTTACAGAAAATAATCATAGGAAATTTTCAATAATTTATTGATTCAACGTTTCCAATTGTTCCATTGTTTCACTTGTTTCCTAAAAAATAGTGAATAAATGGTTAACTTTCTTTCATACACGATTAATGCTCTTCTATAAATTATGTTGTTATTTTACAGAAGTAATATATTGTCAGGTTAAAAAGCACAAAGGTCTTAATATAATGTTCATTTAAATGTTTTAACTGCTATTTATGTATTGTAATGAAATATGACTTTTTCTGTGACCTTATATTCCTGCACGATGTGCGTGTGCTGTGTTATTGCATATATTCACATGCGTGTATGCATATACATGTTTGTGAACGTATTTATCTGCGTGTGTCTGTGAAAGCTAAAGCTCTATTCTCTGCAGAGGAGACGTGAAAGGTATGCAGTGAAATATATGGATGATCTTCGAAGATCTACCAACCAACGTTTGGGAATGAATGCTGTACCAATCACCGGGACAGGACAGCACTGTGTCGTTACAAAGATCCTGCTCTCTTCGTTCAGTGAAAGAACACAGTACCGCAATGGCTTAGGATTCAAAGGACTACAACTATTCTAAGCATTAACAAAGCCTCTGGCTGAAATTGATAATAGATTAATAGAATAAGAGAATATACAGGTACATACATACATACATACATACATACATACATACATACCCTGTTGTTGATGTTGAAATTCCAATGAAGGAGCCTTGGATCTAAGTTGGAAACCAGCTCTTTCTCTATTGGCAAGAAATCTTAGAATAAACTGAATATATACGTGTATATATATATATATATATATATAAAATTATAATATAGGGTATCTAAGAGATACCACCACGCTGAAAAATAGCAGTATTTCTCAGAAAAATTGCCAGACCGTTCATTCTTTTCCAAGGAGGAGAAAACTATTCCAGGCTACAAGGTCTCAAAAGAACGTGTGACCATTATGTTGGGAGGTAACTGTGACCTGAAGAACATGCCCAAGGCATCTCTCCCTGTGTGTGTGTGTGTGTGTGTCTGTGTGTGTGTGTGTGTGTGTGTGTGCGTGTGTGCGCGTGCTTGTATGTGCGTGTGTGTATATACATACATACATACATACATCCATATATATATATATATATATATATATATATATATATATATATATTGATCTATTGATCAATTGAGGCAAATTGAATTACCATTGTTTTTAACTTGTTTCTTCTATATCAATACTTGTAAGAATCAGTTTGTCTGGAGTCCTACAGATTAACAATATAGAATTGCGATGAACCATAATCTTGAACCCTACCAACAGATTACCAGGAGCTCTTTACTAATCTGAGTAATATTGTTATCTTGCTGTGCCAACAGAGAACTAATGAAGTATTTTGCCCGGATTGATATCCTTCACTATTTGTTTTCTCGCTCTCGCTTTCTCTCACTGTCTTTGTATATGTATATATATGTATATATACATGTGGGTGCTGTGTGCGCCATTGCTTGTGCGCCATATCTTATATTTATTTTTCCTTTCTTTCAGACTGCCACTTGAAACACTTTCACTATCACTTAATTGCTCTCTGTGTATGGATCAGTGCTGCCGTATGGGCGTTCTTTCCACTGTTTGGATGGGGCAGGTATAAACTCTATCTTATTTTTACCTGATTAGACCGGGAATTGAATTGCACATTGCAACAGTATAGGCTTACAAAAATACATATATATATGTATACGTGTGTGGGTGTCTACGCGCATGTGTCTGCACACGCGCATGTGGATCACGTATGTGTATATGTGTGCGTGTATGACCTTTTCCATTTTTAAATATTTGATGTCTTTTTATAAGGAAGGAGCTGATTTTTAACGAAAACACAAAACTCCATCGTTGTAATGTAGACAACTAAAAGAATACTAAATTTAGAACTTGAAAAGATCTCGCATACTTTTACTGTTCCACTTACAGAGTTATATGCCTTTTAAATAGTTGATTTCTTTCACTGAAAATCTCAGCTTGTCCATGTAACTTAGGTATATACCCATAAAATCATTTATTGCTATAAAGGTGAATTTATAAGCTCTATGTAAAAGTGTGGGGTTTTCGAAGCATGTATATATATGTATATTCAACTGAATTTCAATAATTTAAACAATGGTCGCTTTAGCGTAAAACTATCGTAGAAAATTAAAAGTATTTATCTTGTGTATTATAACAAATTTGCTGTTTACTCTACGAAGCGTATTGAATAATCTTAATTATATTGCTGTCAAATTTTGGCAGATGTCCAGCAATTTGAGGGGCGGGGTAAGTCGATTATATCGACTCCAGTACTCAGTCGGTACTTATGTTATCGACCCTAAAAGAACGAAAAGCAAAATCGACCTCGGCGGAATTTGAACTCAGAACGAAAAGACGGACGAAATGCCGCTCAGCATTTTGCCTGGCATACTAACGATTCTGCCAGCTCGCTGCCTTGGTAGACGGAAACTGAAAGAAGCCCATCTCATATATATATATATATATATATATATATATATATATATATATATATATATACATACAGATGTGTGTGTGTGTGTGTGAATGTCTGTTTTTGTCCCCTACCACCGATTGGCAACCGGTGTTGATATATTTACGTCCCTGTAAATAAGCGGTTCGGCAAGAGTGACCGATAGAATAAGTACCAGGCTTCAAAATACGTAGTGCGGTCGATTCGTTCGACTAAAATTCATCAAGGCGGTGCTCCAGCGTTGCCGCAGTCTAATGACTGCAACAAGTAAAAGAATACATACATAACGAGGCGATTCAGAAAATCCAGGTGAATACCTCAATCAACACTCCATGCGAACTCCAAACTAAACCGGAAGTATAGAAGAAAAAACAACAACAATCCATTAAATCCGAAATACTGCGCAACAACTGAAAACCCAGTGTATAAAATAAAGGAATAGAATTGCCGGGGCGCACTTATTAATTAGATACAATCGTTTCAATAACCATCTTATATATATATCAATTAATATGCTAGATCATATACACAGAGGTTATATTAAGCCAGTGTAGTTTTAAAAGAAAATCCCAACCACTCATCTCATCAGGATTTTTAAGTATGTATTACTTAATACATTCAACTGTTACATTTGTGAAGCACAAGTATGGGGTAAGGTTTTGACTTTTCATTATAGAAACGACTATTAAACCAGAGAAAATCATGAACTAAAAAGCGGACGTAAAAGCTTTAGGCCGTTCTTAAATGGTTGAAATATGTTGTTGAGCTGTGTGTCTGTGTGTCTGTCTGCCTATCTGTCTGTCTGCCTGCCTGTATGTATGTCTGTCTATGTATATATGTACGAATGTATATATGTATGAATGTATATATGAATGTATGAGTGTTTGTGTGTATGTATGTGTATGTATATATGCATGTATATATATGTATGAATGTATGTATGCATGTTTATTTGTATGTATGTAAATATGGATATGTATGTTTGTATGTATGTTTGCGTTTGTTTGTATGCTTGTATGTATGTATATATGTATTTATGAATGTATGCATGCATGTTTATTTGTATGTATGTATGCATGTATGTAGGTACCTATGCATGTGTGTATGTATGTAGCAATGTACGTGTGTGTGTATACATGTATGTATGTACGTATGTATGTGCGTGTGTATGCATGTAGTAATGTATGTGTCTGTATGTATATATATGTATTTATATATGTACGTTTATTTCTTTTGGCTCAAACAGAAGATTTTATAAAGTATTTTATTCACCGTTTCTTTTCTATAGTTTAGCTGGATATATAAAAGTGTTGCCGTTTTGATTCTTTCCCTGTGGAGAACCCAACATGTTTATATGGCTATTTGAATGTTCCAATATCTATCTTAATGCGCAGGCTTGCTAACGACCAGTTCAAGATAATAGAAGTGACACTTCATAACATACTACAACACAGTTGCATCTGTATATTTTATGCATTAGTATTTGCTGTTGTAGACGAACCATTCGTATTTCGATAGAAAATGAATTCGACAGCATTGCAAGGTATTCGTTTGGCTGTTCTGAGGAAATATATAACACCTTTCGTCATTTGAGGTGGCGAAATGGCAAAGTTGTTAGATCTTCGAGAGAAAATGCTAAACGTCTTCCGGTCCTTTAAGTTCTTCGCTCAAACCCTGCCAATAGCAACTTTGCATTTCATCCCTTCGAGGTCGAAACGGTAAAGTATCAATATAATACTAGTATCAATGTAGTTGACAAGCCATCTCCCCTAAAATTTCAGATCTTGTGCTTTTAGTTGAAAGAAAAAAAAAATGTCAGTGTATGCGACAACCTGGCAGAATCATTAGCTCGTCTGACGAAATGCTTAACGGCATATCTTCCGGCTCTTTAAGTTCTGAGTTCAGATCCCATCGATGGCAATTTTGCATTTCATCATTTCGGAATCGATAAAATAAAGTACCAGGCAAGTACAAAGGTCAGTGTAGTTGACGAACCATTTCACCTAAAATTTCAGGTCTTGTGCCTATAGTTGAAAGAAAAAGAAAATGTCATTGGATTCGATGGCCTGGCAGAATCGTTAGTACAATGAATGTGTATCAGTTATAGTGTATTAAAAATAAATAAAACTGATGTTCGGTTGATATCATAATACATCCATTATATTTATTTTAGAGTAATTGTTTAGGCTTTAACATCCTCGCAGTATTTCCTCAGCTATTACGTTCCGAGTTCCGCCGAGATCATCTTTGCCTTTCATCCTTTCGGTGTCGATAAAATGAAGCACCGGTCAAACATCGGTGTCTCCTCAAAATTACTGGCGATGAACCCTGCAACGGACCGGCGTCTTGCTTAGTTTATCTGCAATAAATTCTTTATACTTCTACAATGCACAAAATATATTATTTTTTTATACAATTTCTGATAATAATTAATAGAAAAAATACAGTAGGATTTGTTTCTATATACATCGAATAGCTATGAGGAACCAGTACAGCAAAATTGGAATCAAGGGGCCCATAGGCAAAAAATCGTTGAGAACCACTGGACAAAGTTGACTGAAAATTCAATTTTCTTTCTATTATAGCTGGAACATTTCAACTTTTCTAGGTTTTACTTGAAGTTTGGGTTGCTTAATATCTCTTTACCTTTTGCTTGTTTCAATCATTGGAACGCGACCATGCTGATGCACAGCCTTGAGGGATTTAGTCGAACAAATTAACTTCCGTATTTACTCTTTTACTCTTTTGCTTGTTTCAATCATTTGACTGTGGACCATGCTGGAGCACCGCCTTTAGTCGAGCAAATCGACCCCAGGACTTATTCTTTGGAAGCCTAGTACTTATTCTATCGGTCTCTTTTGCCGACCCGCTAAGTTACGGGGACATAAGCACACCAGCATCGGTTGTCAAGCGATGTTGGCGGGGGGGGGGACAAACACAGACACACAAACATACACACACACACGCGCACACACACACAAACACACGTGCACACACACATATATATACATATATGCGACAGGCTTCTTTCAGTTTCCGTCTACCAAATCCACTCACAAGGCTTTGGTCGACCCGAGGCTATAGTAGAAGACACTTGCTCAAGGTGCCACGCAGTGGGACTGAACCCGGAACCATGTGGTTGGTAAGCAAGCTACTTACCACACAGCCACTCCTACGCCTATTTAACTAATTTTCTTTAAAGTCTGGTACTTATTCTGTCAGCTACTTTTGCCGAACTACACGGCTCTACCTGCGTTCGTTTTAATCTGCATTTAAACCTTTTCAAACTTTTAGACTTATTAAATTTCCTTAGTTATTAAAAAAAATACATCTCTTAAAATTCTACAGAATATCGAACCTAAAACCCGATACCGAAAGTTTACTTATGAACAACGAAAATAAACGTTTTATAGACACATCAGAAACATCGTATTTACTTATTTGAAGAGATGTAGCTACCGTTATTAAAGGAAATATTTCCAACTGGGTGCCTTAAAGACAACGCTTGCAGCGACAGTATCACATGGGAAGATAATAATTTGTAAGCATTTGCTGCAGTAAAGGATATGTTATACAGTTACATCACAAACTGTTATTTTATATCGCAACCACTGGCTTTGATATATACTCGACAGTTTTATATATATATATATATATATATATATATATATATATATATATATATATATATATATATATATATATATATATATATATATATATATATATATATATATATATATATATATATATATATATATATATATATATATATATATATATATATATATACATCTTCCAGGGATATAGTTGTCATGAGTGCGGTGTACGTATGCTATTTGTGTTTTTAAAGCTGTGCGTTGCAAGTAAATTTATAACTTGTACAAAGCACACTTTCTTTTCGGAAAAGGAAATTATATTTATAATATTTGAATAACCATATTTACTTTTTACTAAATTGGAGACAAACTTTTTTTACATTACATAGCAGCATTGGTTTTTTTGAACTACGTTATTTTTAATAGAGTTAATAATAATAATAATAATAATAATGTTTTACGAAAGTTCCTCTTGATAGCGCTAATGTAGCTGTATTTGGCGGCAAGCTAGTAGAATCGTCACCGCGCTAGACAAATTACATAGCCACGTTTTTTCCAGTGCTTTATGTTCCAGTGCTTCACCACCAACACCACCGCCACCACCACCACCACCAACCACCACCACTACCAACACTACCACCAACCACCATCACCACCACCACCACCACCACCACCACCACCACCACCACCTTCACCGCCGCCGCCCTGCCACCGCAATTCCAGGCACCATTAACACCACCATCACTGCCATCACCAAGACTACCAAAGCTATTACTGGCAACCGAAGACATTACTTTGATCTGTACCATTTGGTTGTTGGTGATCTTCGTATTAGTTGTGTCGCTATCATTATTACTGTTGTTAGCTGAACGTTGTATAAGATAAGGATTGAATTGTTAGAAGGGGTTACGAAGGCGGTTTGGGGCAGCAAAAGCAGCGGGGAGAAGGGTGGCGGCGTGTAGCAGCAGCAGCGGTAGTATAAAGCGACAAACTGCAGCGGCACGGTTTGATTCAATCATGGACGACGTTTGTTAATGGGACTGTCAAGTGTTTCCTTGTTATGGTTTTCATTTTAATATTATCGATTTATGTCATAAGCAAAAAACATGTCGGATTTACAAGAAATTTAGAAAGAGATTAAATGACGTTAACGATTCAATCCGTTTGATTGCTGCTTTTTAATATTTGTTTGAAATGCATTTCTCTTGTAGGTTATATTTGTTGCTGTTGTTGTGGCAGTTGTTGGTTTTCCTTAGCACAAAGTTAACCCTCATCAAGCAGCCCAATGATCAAAGGCGTTCCAGCCTTGACTCTCTTAGCTTTTTCATAATTGGCCTTAATGAATAGTAATAATAATAATAAAGATTTCATTTATCTGCCATAAGGGCGAAGGGTGAGGGGGGATAACACAAAGACAGCCATAAAGTGTTGGGGTTTAAATATAATGAAATGATTAAAAGATGTAAGCCGATTTCGACGTATGAGTGTTCGAAGGAAAGAATTATATTTAAAAAAGGGGATCTTTTCAGTTTGGCTGCACATGAGGAAATTTCAAAATTTAGCGAAAATTCTAAAATTTGGTGTACTGATGTAATTTTCCAAGCTAAATTTCGGGAGAAAAAAATGTTTTTAAAAAGTTACAGAGGTTTAAATTTGAATCATTTTTATCCAGTCAGTATTTGGAAGCTGTCATTTTGTGAGAGACAGCACGCGTTGTCAACTATAAACAAATGAAATATTATTTTCTACTCTAGGCACAAGGTCCGAAATTTGGGGGGAGGGGGCCAGTCGATTAGATCGACCCTATTACGTAACTGGTACTTAATTTATCGACCCCGAAAGGATGAAAGGCAAAGTCACCCTCGGCGGAATTCGAACTCAGAACGTAAAGACAGACGAAATACCGCTAAGCATTTCGTCCGGCGTGCTAACGTTTCTTATTTCTTTACTGCCCATAAGGGGCTACACACAGAGGGGACAAACAAGGACAGACAAAGGGATTAAGTCGATTACATCGACCCCAGTGCGTAACTGGTACTTAATTTATCGACCCCGAAAGGAGGAAAGGCAAAGTCGACCTCGGTGGAATTTGAACTCAGAACCTAACGGCAGACGAAATGCCGCTAAGCGTTTCGTCCGGTGTGCTAACGTTTCTGCCAGCTCGCCACCTTAAAACAAATGAAATATTGGTGGAATTTTGCTTTACGTACGCCATGTAACCCCTCATAGCTATTTAAGTTTTTGGAATTTTCAGAATATTTTTGCGAAGTTATATTCTAAACTTAGGTTCCAGCGAATATATCTGTAAAATTCTCAGGGATCTTTATAGAAGAAGACAAGGTAGTTGTGTGACGTTCGTTCCTTCTTCAATGTCGTAATTGGCGACACAGTTAAGATAACTTGGTAAGCAAACAGGAATAAAACCCGGTTTCTAAGCTCATCTACTCTATATGTAACTTTTACACTTTCTACTGCAGCGTTCAGTTACTTTGGATAGTACCGCTGTCAATTTGACAACAGCCCAGTTTAGCGTCAATTAAACATGAGAAAGTATAAATAGGAAAAAATGAAAGAAGCTGAACTGATTCCAACCGATATAATTGGAAAAGAAAAAAAAAAACGAACATTCTAAATCCTTTTCATCTAAGTTCTTACAATTCAAACTGTCAAGGAACAGATGAAATCACGTGAAAATGCGCTGTTCGAGATATAATTGTATAAAAAAAAAAAGAAGAAAGAGAAGAAAACATTATCAGAGCAAGCGTCTTTAATATAATCGAAGTGAATTTTGGACAAATATTCTCTTCGAAAATGATGTGTTGAGTGTTGTGTGTGTGTGTGTGTGTGTGTGTGTGTGTGTGTGTGTGTGTGTGTGTGTGTGTGTGTGTGATTTTCTGTACTTTCTCTTAGATTAATGAATATTTCTTTAAGAAATTATAGATATTTGATTTGGCACACATCAAAGTATATATTTCTTTTATATATCGGTTAGCGTGCAAATTTTCAAACGTGTGTACATTTTTCAGTATTGGAATATTTGTTGCAGATACATATATTAAGTTACTGAACGTACAAAACACACACACTACACGTATGTACTTTCATATACATATTTATGCGTTTATATCTGTATGCATATGTATATATATATATATATATATATATATATATATATATATATATATATATATATATATATATACACACGCACACATATGTATGTATGTATGTATGTATGTATGTATGTATGTATGTATGTATGTATGTACGAAGATATTGGTATGACATTTATTAACCTGTTACAATCGTTACAATAACAGGGGATCGATTTAAAATGCTGCAATGTATATACAAAAATTATTGTGCGAGTGCATATGATATTAGATGAAAATTCAATCCTGTCATTTCATCATGGCTTCCAAACGTTGGATTTGAAAGCATTTAGGCAGAATGTTGTCACCTCGGTCATTTATACGCCATAGAAACCGATTAACCAGTCTCAGGGCTCGAAAAACCAAGATATGATTCACAAACAGTAGATATACGCTACTACCCCAAGTACCTGTGGTGCTAAAGTTACGATACCTTCCTCTGTTTTCTGAATGAAAGTTTTATTAGACACTCCGTGATGAGATAAATTCCAGGCCGACAGAGTGACAGAATTTGAGACTGAACCCGGAACCATGTAATTGGAATGCAAGCTTCTTACCACACAGCCATTCCTGCGCTTATACACACACACACACACACACACACACACACACACACACACACACACACACACACACACACACACACACACACACACATATATATATTCGTATATATACATACAGAGCCTCAACTGTGTATTTAAGAAATTCGCTTTGCACAAATGGGATAGAAAATCTTCAAAACGCACATATTCAAACACACATACACACGCGCATGTGCTTATGTTCGCCTATAAATAAACTTAGAATTAAAGTTTATCCGAATATTCAAAAATAATACTTATGTATAATCCCTATATGCACCAGCATGACCGCAGCCACTTGGCTGAAACACATAAATAAAAAATAAATAAATAAAATATATATATATATATATATATATATATATCCATACATAGTAATAAAATGAATACACACAACATAACCTGCACATTCATACGCAGGCGTACTCACTCATAATCAAACAACACCAAATGTGCACATTCAACATGTAATACACGCAGATATCCGCACGCAATGCAGAATTCACACATATACATATGCAAAATACATTGCGCACACGCAATACAAACTGCGCTTACAGTCAAACAGCTGTACTGTAAAATCTGTACACATAGAAATTATATTATACACACACACTAGAAAGTATAGTCAATCATATACACCAAACAAAATACATACACACTCAAAATATATTGCGCACACAGTCAGAACGTACGCACACACGAGACTTTATCATGCATATATTACAAATAGGCGAAGGCATAGGTGTGTGACTGCGAAGCTCGCTTTGTAACCACATGGTTTCGGGTTGCGTTCCACTGCGCGGCACCTTGAGCAAATATCTTCTACTATAGCCCTGGATTGGTCAATGCTTTGTGAAGAAATTTGGTAAACAGAAATTGCTTGGAAGCCTCTCTTGTATATATATATATATATATATATATATATATATATATATATATATATATATATATATATATATATATATATATAGCTGCTAGAAAGGAAGAACATTAGTTCTCCAAAGTAAAATTAGCAGCCTTCAAATCTACAGATTTATAACTTACTATAACTTATTATAAAAAGGTCATCCATACTTTGCAACACCACCATTATACTTCTGGAGAATAATGATATGTAACCAACGACGCCGAAAGGGTACCAGAAAGTGATGCACACCTGCAAAGAGCCGCTGTTAATGAACCAGGTTACTATTGAACAATAAAAGACAGAAAAATAACCTTTGCATGGCGCGGATCGATTATTTGCTGGTTTATTACTCATCGATACTAGAAACACTCCACATTAAAATCTTCTATACTTACAAGGTACCTCACCCAAACCGTATCAAAATAAAACATATGACTACAAGAGAAGATAATTAAAACCAGCTTACAAGAAGGATATTTCATTATATTCTGTATTCTTCTGTCTAACTCTGACTCATACCCATCTGATTTGCTATTTGCTATCTCGGGCAAAGCGGCCACTGTGGTATTGTACGTTTCAAATTCTTAAGTAGTCACAATAATGGTGAAAGAGATGAAATTCATAGTTATTAACTATTTTGCCACAGAAATATTACATCAAGTAACAGCTTTACAGAGCGGATTATTAAATGAGTTTTTTTCATTAAATGAAGAAAATGTGGGGTTTTTTTGTCATCGTTTATTAGCAGATCTTAAGCAGCAAGCGTCAGGAACAATCACAGGCTTCATTCATACCTTGCTACTTGTAAGTCGAGATTGCCACCGCCATTAAATATTGTGAAGAAGCCAGACGAAATGCCGTTATTGCAGTTTTGCTAAGAGAGGAAATAGTGAACACGCGTTAGATGATACAATACAACATCTCTAGAATTAGAAGAGGCCCGGATGAAAGCTAATCTCGATAATTCCTAATCGACACAATTGTTAGAAAATGTGGTTTCACAGCCTGCCTGCTTAGCGTTATCAACTTAATTGTAATGACTCCTTTCATCTATCAGCTATTAGGAACGATTATAAGCACTTCCATTGGAGTAGTAAGATTAATAACTGACAAAATTACTCTGTCAAGGAATCTCTTTGTCATTACCGGAAAAAAGGTTACTCAAAGGTAACTGATCTAGTAGTAGTAGTAGTAGTAGTAGTAGTAGTAGTAGTAGTAGTAGTAGTAGTAGTAGTAGTAGTAGTTATAATAATAATAATAATAATAATAACAATAAAAGGAAATTGGAATGCAGTTCCCAGTAGAACTGTTGCAAAAGGTTTTCCTCCTTGGCACGGCCAGAATAACCAGGAAAGTATCAGATTGCTGAAAAGAACGGATAGCATGGTACCGTAGACTGCAGGTAGCAAACCTGCTACGCATGCAAGACTCCAGGGGCTCCAACAAAACCTGTGATAAGAAATAATAATAATAATAATAATGATAATAATAATAATAATAATAATAATAATAATAATAATAATAATAATAATAATGATGATGATGTTAAATTAAAGCTTCAGCATAATAAACTGGAAGATCAGTGAATTAGATAGAAATCCAGAAAACTATTGACAGCATCAGCATACTAAAGTCATCACCTCAAAGCAGGCGTAGACACAATATATTTATCCCGCTTAGAAGGAGGCCGTGGCCTGATAGAAATAGAGGACTATTGTAAAATGATAACAGTTGGACTAGAAAAGTACTTACGAACCGAAAGGCTACTGCATGGGTCACAAGAGAGGCCAGTAGTTTACTTTGGCGTGCCACCGTTTTCTGGAATATATGCAAAAAACTAAGAATGGACGTAGTTTGTTCACTAATTGTTAACCAACTGGCTTCTTCATGTGTTTATCTCTTATTTTCACTTTCAATTTCAGTAAATAACATCTCAAAATATAATGCAAACAAGAAGTTGTATTTAAAACAAGGTTCTCAGCAAATCATATATGTTAACTCATGAATGTTAGACAGCAATTCAGCTTATAAGCATAGTAACTGAAGATCTCAATTTAAGTCAATAAGTTTCTGATTCTTATCAAACTTGGGAATAAATCGAAGGCGTAGTATTACATACTGTTCAAAGGGATTAGTCAATGCGTGAAACTTAAATAGCCTTGTGAAAAACTATTCTTTGAAGTTTGAAAATCTCCGTTATTCCAAATGGGAATTATTTCTCCCGAAGCCTTACATTCAATGAAATCTCTTTCACTAACAGCAACTAACTGCATACCAAATAAATGATTTATTCTTTCTTTTCTAAAAACGTGATTCAAATAGTGGATCTCAAACTGTTTAGAGAATGCCTAGGAGAAATATTTGAAATATTTTCTTGAGGAAATATGTTCGCCAACCGAAAACATATCATGAAGCTGACCATCTTCATAAAGTAGATGCCAATACTAATTTTGTAACTAATAGATTCAGTGAAGGACGAAAGGATACAGTAGATTACAAAAAGCTTGCACCTTACTTTAATAAATATATTACTAATCTAGCCTTTTTGATATTTGGAGGTGATGTAAATTGACTTTAGGTCGAAGAGTGAGCTTAATAGTGTTTCATTTCTTAGAATAATTGATAACATATTCATGTAAATGATCTAAATTTAACATTAGTATAGGCTAATGTCGGTATTATACGTGGAACCTGTATTGGAGAACATAAACAAAATTCGATAAGTTTAATAAGGCTCTCAATTTACTTTAAGGGAAAATGAGTGCATTTATAACATGTAAACTATCCATTTTCTGGGATACAATTTTTGTTCTGCTACTCTATAGTGAGAAAGTCAGAGGCATTTAGGAACAACGTTGTCCCGAATGTTCTACAATTTTCTGGTTGGTTTCACATAGTTCTGATAAAGTAAGCCCACTTTTATGTATTTATCATCGCCCTTTAAAATTTTAAGTGTTGCATTTCGAGTTCTTAATGATAAACTATGAACAATTATTGAATCTGAAACACTCAAAGTTGATCATATATAATTGCTAGGAAAGAATCGATCTCTAACTTAAATTTCAAAGGCATTAACTACTCATGAAGAGAAACACCCGTCGATGTAACGAGTGAGGGTAGCCATTATAGGAAGGGTCAGAAAGTGGTGATATAGTTTTTTGCAAAATATTTTCATCTATTAATAGATCAAACATTTGCTTCTTTTTTTTCATATAGCTTTGTCTCAAACAAGGCCCGAGGCCATTAGAGCATAAAAGATTATAAAAAAGTAAAGAAAGAGTCCTACACGTTCAAAAGATATTGATTGACAGAAAGCTTAATAAACTGAATATCGTAGACCAGAGGGAAACAAGACAATGGTAATGAATTCCAGCAGTTTGAAGAAAGACGTTATTAGAATAAAAGGACTTACGACAAACAAGAAACTCAACAGAAAAACGAAGAGTCTGGGGTGAGAATTGTATCTTTAATTTTTCAGCAAATAGCGGTCATCGAAGATCAGAAATACAGAACTACTTCGTTGTTGATTGGAATTATCTTGACATAAGATATATTGCGTCAACTTCAAAAAAGGAAACGCTTTGGCTTGATGCCAAAATTTTTTGTGCTGCTTCAAATTTTGTTTTATTTATCAACTTCGTGAATATACTTGTTATCCGGGTGACCGCCGGTATTATCAAAATATGAAATTCAAAATTTCCATTTCAGCTTATATTATATAAACCATCAAAAAATCCAGTCCCTGTTGCTGCATGGTGGCCAGTGTGCCTCAGTGATCCTGAGCGTTATTCCAGCTATGTACGAGTTCTTGGCAGGGTTTCCCATGCTGGACAGGTCAAAGAATGGTGGCCATCTATATAGTTGCAACTTACTAATTAACTAATTGAAGTGCGTAAATTCACTTTCTAAAATGAATAAACGAATTATTTTGTTGTATAATTCAATGATTTTTCAATGAGCCTTGAGTTTATGTACGCCGTATTGTTTTCCCTAGATATGCTGAAGAAGCCGGTGGAATAGCATGCGCAGTGGACTGGGAGTCACGTGACCACAGTATGACTACCTACATAACAACCATATTCGTCGTTTGTTTTCTAATTCCGCTCCTAATCATCTCTGTCTGTTACCTCCGGGTCTGTATGTTCATCCGAAAATTAGGACACGGCACGCAGGAGAACCCCGAGTGGACTAATCAAAAAGATGTAACAAAGGTATTTTCTTTCTCTCTCTTCCCCCCCCCCCCCCTTGTCTCTTTGTCTTTTTCTTTGTACACATCGTGACTTAGTGGTTAGGGTGTTGCAATCACGATTGCAATATCATGGTTTCGAATCCCAGACCAATGGCTGCGTTGGGGTTCTGGAGCCAAACACTTCACTCAGCTGTAAATGAGTAACTCTAAGACAGACTGCGTCCTATTCAGGGAAATGTTGTGATCTTGGATACGTATAGAGCTTAGAAATCAGGTAAACGTTCCTGTGAGTCATAGGACTCGAGACTTTACACACACACACACACACATATTTACACACGCCGGCTCCTTTCAGTTTCCGTCTACCAAATCCACTGACAAGGCTTTGATCGGCTCGAGACTATAGTAGAAGACAATTGCCCAAGGTGCCACGCAGTGGAACTGAACCCAAAGACATGTGGTTGGGAAGCAAGCTTCGGGCATTTATTGCATGTATATCATTAAGGCGGCGAGCTGGCAGAAACGCTAGCACGCCGGGCGAAATGCTTAGCGGTATTTCGTCTGTCTTTATGTTCTGAGTTCAAATTCCGCCGAGGTCGACTTTGACTTTCATCCTTCCGGAGTCGATAAATTAAGTACCAGTTGTGTACTGGGTCACTCTGATCAACTGGCCCCCTCCCCCAAAATTTCGGGCCTTGTGCCTAGAGTAGAAAAGGTTATATGTATATTATTCACACTTCCAGAATATGTATATATCTGTTCAAAACATACGTTTCTATTTTCAAATGCAGAAATAGAGAAAGAAAATAAGATAGGATTGAAACAAAAATTTAAGCAATCGATCTCTTTTCTTTTCTAACCTGTTCAAACATATTAAAAAAGTGATTCACTTTCTCTCCTTTTTTTTCTGCTAATTTGTACAATTTTGTACTTATATATTTGTCTGCTGTGACAGATAATATTGTGATTAAGAAGGGAGACAGCATAAAACCGACATTAAATGAATACTATTATACTATATTACGGAGATGTACTTGCATAGCAAGTGACCTGATCTGAGATCGTGTGCTGGAACGAAAACAATTGCAGCGTGGAAGGTGTTTATAAGCCATTTAAAATAACACACAAAATCCGTTAGATTCACTTCAACATTTAAATTTAATTTGTCAAAATATTTTCGTCGCTTTGAAACCGCGACCTGTTCACTGACAAAATTCTGTGCTGCATCTGAGAAAGTAATAGTTAGTTCATGATATATATGTACATGTGTATGTATGTACATGTGCGGTATAGGGGGCATGTACCGTTTTCATCATGATGAAAACGGTACATGCCCCCTATACCGCAACAAGTTCTGGAATAGGTTAGAGAGGGACGCCAACAAAAGAAATAAGAACGACACTTGGTATGATAACAAGAAGTTTCACAGTGTGATGTTTGTTGATGCTACACCCAAGAGCATATTAAGTAAGGCATTCAAGAAAATCCTGCACGCAACTGGCCTTAAGATCAAAGTTGTAGAAAAGACAGGTAGGACTATCAAATCTGAGTTATGTAAATCATATCCGTTTGATAGAATCATCTGTCAAAATAATTGTGCAGTATGTTCTACAAACCCACACGTGAACTGCAAAACCAAGAACACTGTATACCAAATTAAGTGTCAAGAAGGAGCTTGCGCGACTAACCCAGAATCATACATTGGTGAGACTTCTAGGAGTATCAATGATAGGTTCAAAGAACACCTGGACAACTACATTGAAAAGAAACCAAACTCCATCTTCTATCAGCATGCTGTAGACTGCCACAAGGGCTCCTTAGGGAGACTTAAATTAAATATCTTGTCCAAACATCCCACTGATGCAATGCTGAGACAGGTCACTGAAGCTGTCTGTATACAGGAGTACAAACCCTCGCTCAACCGTAAATCCGAGTGGGGTAACATCCAGATTCCACACGGGAGTACACCTCTATAGTCACCCTTCTTTCTCTTTTACATGTGGAATTCCTTTCCATACATACATGTTGAGATACATAATACATACATATATGTTATTATATATAACCGTATGAGCGTATATAGTTTGATATGTGCGTGCGTGTGTGTAGATGTAAGTGTGTGTGCACATGTGTGTATGTGTTGTGCGTTGTGTATGTGACTATGAGTGTGTGCATGCATGGGCGTATGAGTATGTGTAGATATGAGTGTGTGTAGATACATCTATGTGTGGTATGTTTATGGAGGAAAAAAAAAGTTATAATAAAAGAAAAAAATGCATATTTGAATTTTAACCGTTATCCTTGTATTAGTGTCATACATATTTGTATATATGTATGTGTGTATGTGTGTGTGTATATATGTATAGGTGTAGTGATGGTTAAGCGTATATGCGTGTATACTTTAAGATAATATGTATATTTGTGAGCGTGTGTGAGTGTCAATATGATTGTGTATACTTGTTTATATATGTATAAGTAAGGTGATATATGTACATATATGTATCTAAGACGTTGTATCAATTCACCGTTAGACGATGGTGAGAGGGGCAAACGCACACACACACGCATATATGTGTGTGTGTGTTTACATATGTGTATATGCATATGTATATATGTGCGTATATACAACCTTCAACAAAGTAACTGTCATGTATACAACTTGAACTGACGCACATACATACATACATACATACATACATACATACATACATACATACATACACATGCACATATATATCATGAACTAACTGTTACTTTCTCAGATGCAGCACAGAATTTTGTCAGTGAACAGGTCGCAGTCTCAAAGCGACGAAAATATTTTGACAAATTAAATTTAAATGTTGAAGTGAATCTAACGGATTTTGTGTGTTATTTTAAATGGCTTATAAACACCTTCCACGCTGCAATTATTATACTATACATCTATCAGAATAGTTTGAGAACGCTGTATATGTATGTGTATTGAATGTAAATATGTTTATACCTTTGTATTCAGATATGTGTGAATACATAATTAAATAAGATGCAAATTTGCATTAAAGCATATGCTCTAGTATGTCGTCGTATAACTTTGCTATTTGCATGTCTGTATGACAGTAGACATACACAAAATGTGCATGTGTGTTTGTGTGTGTAGTAATGAATGGTAAACTTTCGAACGATCATTTATAATAAACGCAGTGAGAAAAATAGACGCCATTGTTAAGCCATAGGTGTTTTCCTCCGGGGCCAAACAAAGAAAATCTTTCTGGCTACTTCCAACATTTATTAACGTCTCATGAGAAATTGTTTAACCCTTTCTGTCCACAGAGAGAATATATCTATGTATACTCTAAGCACATCAGAAGGAAAAGTAATTAACCTGTCAAATTTGCATAATAGTTGATGTGTATATACTCTTTTCTACGCTAGGCACAAGGCCCGAAATTTTTTTTTTTTTGGGGGGGGGGGTTCAGTCGATTAGATCGACCCAGTATGCAACTGGTACTTAATTTATTGACCCCCCCCTGTTATCGCGCAAACATGCCGTTGCCACTTAGAGAGTGTGAACGCGATTGGAAAATAAGAAATAGTAACATCGAGTCGTAGAACTCAAAGAACCGGTTACCCAGTTTCTGAGGAGTCTAAGTGACCGAAATCACAACATTTCACCCTGAACGGGACACCAGTCCACTGAAGAGTTACTCATTCACAGCCGAGTGGTTTGGAGTAACGTGAAATAAAATGTTTTGCTCAAGAACCACGATTTTGCGATCGTCAATGCAGCATTTCAACTACTAAGCTATGAGCCTTCTCTCCACGGTGGGGCTGATATTTTACGTCAGGAGATCCACTAATTGACTGGTTTAAAAAATTTTTTTTTTACAATTCTGAAAAGAGGGAAGTGGCTAGTTTCACCTTTATACTCAACTCATAAACGATGAATGATAAATGAAATGTGAAATAGCTACAGAAACGGATCGAAATCAAATCATAAAAGTGATTCCCTAAATTTTGTTTTCTACGATTTTCCGCTCGTAGATCTTAACGCTGTTTTGAAATAACAAACTTTAAGAACAACAATTTAAAAAAAAAAAATGATATTTGCAAATGGTTTCCTAATTCCATATGGATATTGCGAGGAACAATAGACCTTACGAAATTAGCAATGAATTTGTCTTTTTTACTTATTGAATAATTAAAGCAATAATAACTATTATCAAATGCTGGTTTCTTTCATCACAATTAACCATAGTTAACTTGTTAATACTTTATACAATACATACATTACCATTGATTTAAATAATTAGTAACAGTTACCACTTTTAGGAACCTCTTCATTATTTTTACAAATTCAATGCCCTTGAATTGTTTTAAGTTTGTGTAACAAATGTTCTTTACATAGAATATATTTGAAATATGAATACAAAAATATCTTACGTTGAAGAGTATTTTTATGTTCATGTTTCAAATGTAATATTTTAAAATATTCAATCATTTATTGCAATAATTTTCTTATCATGTTTACTTACTTATTACAGCAGTTCAGTTTATCTATCTATCTATTTACAATTTCATTTGTCTTTTACAGATGTGTGCCATAGCCATAATATGTTTCATAATCGCATGGATGCCATACGCTGTGATTTGTCTCTGGTCAATTTACGGCCATCCTGACTACATACCAAACTCTGTTCAAATACTGCCGTCCTTGTTTGCCAAGTCATCAGCATCTTACAACCCATTAATTTATGTTGCGCTTAACCGACGTTTCAGGTTAGCCATTGTCAAGATGTTTCGGTGTAATAACGATCAGCGCCCTCTGGAGGAGGAACTGCGAATGAAAAATTTGATGTGCTAAATTACTTACATGTCATTTTGGGCTATCAGATTACAAAATGACTGATGATCTATGGGTATCAAAGTGAGTGTATGTATGTCTATGCGTGTATGTATATGTATATCTGTGTGTGTGTGTGTATGTGTGTGTGTATGTGTGTGTGTGTGTGAACGTATATATTGCAGCGTGGGAATGCAATATGCAATATACTATTGTATTTTTCTTTCACTTTTCTTTCACTATCTAATTTTTATTTTAGAACTTAAATACCTTTATAACTTTTTGTCTGGTACATACAAATCACTAATTTTGAGAAGTTCGCCGGTGAAAGCTGTTATTATTTCGTCATGCAATATTCATCATAACGCGAAACATAAGTTTTTTTTTCTTCCAATATTAATTCACATTTTCTAGTGCATAAACTCCGAGTAATTTAAATATGAAATTCTTATAGAAATTTAATACTTTATTACTGATTTCTATCAAATGAAGAGATTATTCTGTAAAAGGACAGGTTTCCTTCAGAATCAAAATGTTTGATAAAGAATGAAATTTATAGCAAAACATTGATAGTCTGTCAAAGACTACAGCAAACGATCAGGTTTCATTTCAGATATCGATCTCCATAAATAAATTAAATTATCTCTTTAAACAGTTCTGCTTAACGATCAATATCTTTAACAAAAGGTATTACCTCATTGCCAAAACATTTCAATGTCAAAATGGGAAATACCTGAAAACAAATTTCTTTTTATCACAACTTACTTTCTGCAATGCACTTTTTAAAGGAATTTTAATAAATGACAAAATCCCTAATCAAATAAGACTAGAACATAACTTACCTAAAATCTCTCAATATGTACGTCCATAGATGTTTACGTATGTGTACACACACTCACACAGACACACACAGACACACACAGATACACACAGACACACACAGATACACACAGACACACACAGATACGCACATAAACACACACACACATACACACACTCGACTCAACCAGGAAGACTCGTGACGCCGTCTGATACAATGTCCTCCAATTACGGCCTACTCGCTTGAAAACAAATGATATGGCTGCTATATCAGAGCTGAACTATGGCAAAACAACAAAGAAATTTATAAGATACAACCCTTGTTTTGCCAATCAAATTCAAATCAACAATAATGTTTCCTTAGTATACCACTTATGGGGATTATAAAATATTTATTGATTTGATACATACGTTGCAAATTTTAATTTTGTCATAATTAAAATAGGAAGCATATGGAAGGGGGGTTTATATCGACAGAATGTCTTTCTTGTCACTCCGTGCTGTCTTAAAGAAAGCTTGCAATCACACATCTTAATGCAGTCCATGGTACACAATGCCCGAGAGAAAACACGAAATTACCACGGCTGGGATAATTTTGATTCATACGAAGAAGACACATGACAAACAAATCACGATACATGCATTGAAATAGACATGTTACACACACACACACACACACACACACACACACACACACACACACACACACACACACACACACACACACATACATACACACACAAACACACACACACACACACACACATGAACACACACACATACATATATATATATATATTTATATATATTTATATATATATATGTGTGTGTTTATGTGTGTATGTATATAATATATATATATATATATATATATACATACATACATACATAGACACACACATAAACACACACCCATAAACATACTCACACTCACACACACACACACACACAACACACATATACATACATACATGCATGACTGCGTTGTTAAGAAGATCGCTTTGCAGCCACGTGTTTCGGATTCAGTCCCACCTGTGCAGCATCTTCAGTAAGTGTCTTCTATCATAGCACGGCGCGAACCAGTGCTTTGTGAGTGAATCCGGTAAACGGAAACTGTGTGGAAGCCTGTTGTATACATATGTCTTTATGCATGCGCGTCTATATTTACCCCCCCCCCCCCCACCGTTGACAACTGGTTTGGGTCTTTTACGGTTCTTTAACTTAGCGGTTCAGCCAAAGAGACGAAGAGAACGAATACCAGACCTTAAAATATAAGTACTGGGGTTGAAATGTTCGACTAAAATCTATCAGGGTGTGGCTTCAGTGTGGCTTCAGCATGGCCGTAATCTAATGAGTGGAAAGATGAATTATGTATAATATATAATATATAATATATATATATATATATATATATATATATATATATATATATATATATATTGAATCCAAACAAAGAAGAACGAACAAGGAAAAACAATAACGCGAGGACGTGGTACAAGTACTGTATTATCAGACGTTCAGGAAAGGAGAGAAAGAGGATTTAACGTTTCGAGCCAAGCTCTTCTTCAGAAATAGAGGAAAGTCCAAAGGAAGGGAAGACGGAGGAAGAAAATCGCCAACGATACACACGCGGTTGGTGCCTTGATAAAGAACATATGTTTCTGGTAGGAACGTGAATTACTACATACCCACGTTCAGCCTCCATTAGGCGGTGTAATAATGAGGCTATTATTCAATAGTAAGTAACTGGTATACTGACATGGGCCATAATAGAATTTTAAAGAAAACTTGGCAATGGAACTGCGATCAAGCACAAATGAACTATATCATGTTCTCAATTATACACTTAAAGAGTACAGCTCTCTGAATTAACAAAGAGTGTGTTGAATATTAGTAACAAGGCGGCGAGCTGGCAGAAACGTTAGCATGTTGGACGAAATGTTTAGCGGTAATTCGTCTGTCTTTATGTTCTGAGTTCAAATTCCGCCGAGGTCGACTTTGCTTTTCATCCGTACGGGGTCGATGAATTAAGTACCAGTTGCGTACTGGGGTCGATCTAATCGACTGTTCCCCCCGAAAATTTCGGGCCTTGTGCCAAGACTAGAAAAGAATATTAGTAAGAGGTTAAAATTTCACAAATGTAACAAGATTTTTTAAAATTTTGTTTTCAACGTACTAACTTTAGTAGTGAACTTGATGAAGTAGAATGATTTAATACGTTATAGTACTTATATTGTGGGAATAAAAAGTATAATGAAATGACTGTTACATAATGATCGTAATGTATGATTATAGGCAATCTCTAACCCATGCAATAATTTGGTTCGATCTAAAATGTTATGAAAATCATACAAACTCTAATCTTAATATATTTTAATTATCATATTGCTTTAATTGTTCATTGGAGATGCTTAGTTTTGCTCATTTGCTACAGCCCTTATTCACTGCAATTTCCTCCGCTTCTTACACTCCCTATCTTAAATTCACTTCTTTGTCACTT
>NC_142935.1:30518899-30536399 GCF_046866305.1 Octopus bimaculoides
TTGTACGAAGAATTCAAGGATTGGCAAAAGTTCTTTCATGTTCTGCCATGTTTACTTATATGAACACAAACGCACACACACACACACACACACACACACACGCACGCATATGTGTGTGTGTATATGTATATATATATATATATATATATATATATATATATATATATATATATATATATACATGTGTGTGTGTGTGTGTGCGTGTGTGTACATACATACATACATACATACATACATACATACACACACACACACACACACACACACACACACACACACACACATATATAGTTGAAATTTACAGAAAAATAAAAGACGAAGACAGGTGTATAAACAACAAGCAGGTGTATTAGCTTGACACTCGGGAAGGTGAGAAAGTATGCACTTACCAGAGTAAGTGCATAAATGTGAAACAAGGTGGAAAAAATAGCACTCGATCTCTTTTGTCGAATCGCCAGGTTGAGAGGAGGTGAACAAACCAAAACCGGATGCCAAGCGCTGATGGGGTGGGAACAAACACAAAGACACACACACACACACGTATATATATATATATATATATATATATATATATATATATAATTTATATAAATATATATATATATATATATATATATATATATATATAAAATTTATATATATATATATATATATATAATTTATATAAATATATATATATATATATATATATATATATATATATAAAATTTATATATATATATATATATATATAATTTATATAAATATATATATATATATACGTACACACATGTACACACGTACACACACACACACTCGCACACATGCATATACGATACGCTTCCTTACAGTTTCCGTCTACCAAATTTACTCACGTGGCATTGGTCAACCCGGGGATCAGTAGAAGATACTTGCTTAGGGTGCCGCAAGTATCTTAGGGTGCACGGTTGCAAAGCGAGTTTTTTTTTTTTTAACTACACTAAAACCATCTCGCATTTCTAATATTACATCCATCTAAGGCGACGAGCTGGCAGAAACGTTAGCACGCCGGGCGAAATGCTTAGCGGTATTTCGTCAGTCTTTACGTTCTGAGTTCAAATTCCGCCGAGGTCGACTTTGCCTTTCATCCTTTCAGGGTCGATAAATTAAGTACCAGTTGCTTAATTAAGTACTGAGGTTGTTCTAATCGACTGGCTCCCTCCCCCAAAATTCGGGCCTTGTGCCTAGAGTAGAAAAGATTATTACATCCATCTCCCTGTACCTGTAGTATTCCTCTTCTAAACAACTGTTTCATATTTCACATTTCGTTTCCTTAACACTGCCTGTTGTATACCTTTTAAACTGTAACGGTTTATTTCTCTTATGAATGCTAAACCACTGCAAAATATACTGCTTATAGCTTCTATCTTCCACATTGAGCACTAACCTGTTTTACACGTAACATTTGAATCTTGCCGTAGAATTTCCTCAACAACAATTTTCCTGTTTTCAAATAATAATCTTACAATAGCTTACAGATTTTACTTTTGTTTCTGAAACTTCTTTTTACAATCAATTTTAGGCTATTGAATGTTTTGAAATCTTATAAGCGTATAACTATTTGGCTTCGTTTACCCATTAGATAATTACTTCTCTTAGATACATGCAGCTGATAGCTAAGTTCTTTGTCTATCATATATGATATCGTCTATATTTACCATCATTGTTTCTCTAGATTCTCTTATCTTCTTCTGTATGTTCGCTTTCTTTCTATATTTGTTGTAATCAGTTCTGGTTTTATGTAGCTGTTTTCGCTTGCCTCTCTTTATCTATCTGTATATGTATTTATATACATGCCACTCTCTATATATCTATGAGTTTATAGGTATATACACATAAATATATGAGTGTAGATATTTTTTATATTTATGTGATGTGCATATCAATGAATATGTGCTGTGTATACATGTATATATATAGCTTTTATCTTTTACATTAGACAGCGGCCATGCTGGGGCACTACACTAAAGAATTTTAGTCGAAAGAATCGGCACCAGTACTTTTTAGAGTCTGGTACTTATTCTATCAGTGTCTTTTACCGAACTGCTAAGTTACGGAGACGTTTACAGACCAACACCGGTTGTCAAGCGTTGGTGGGGAGAAACACAGACACAAAGGCACACACACACATACACACACATATGTGTATATATATATATATATATATATATATATATATATATATATGTATATATATATAAATACATATATATATGCGACGGGCCTCATTCAGTTTCCGTCTACCAAATCCATTCACCAGGCCTTCATCACCCCTGGTCTATAGTAGAAGTCATCTGCCCAAGGTGCTTTGAAGTGGAATTGAACCCAGAACCATGTGATTGGGAAACAAACTTCTTACTGCACAGCCCCTCCTGCGCCTATATAGTGACTTAACTCTCAGTGCCCCGGGAGAAGAGACTTAACATTACTCGCGGGCTGAAGAAAACTAAATATTAGGGCTTGGTGAGGCATTTGTCAAGAGGACAGTGCACAGTGACATTCTTTTGAAAGTTCGTTGCCACGGATCTTCGGTTCGCTGATTCCTGAAGAATATTCGTTTGGAACCCAAACAAATGAAGAAAGCCACCGAGGCGATAGCCATAGCAGCTGAGACTATTTCGAAATGGTTGTGACTGACACGCAACTACAAATGGTAACTTTTTCTCACTGCCCACTCAAACGAAGCATACAGGATAACGGTCGAAACAGTCGCAAACCCTGAGATACGTTCTGAAGATACAGAAGTACTTCCAATAATTGCCATAACTTTAGTAATTACCAGAAGAGCTTGCAATATCTTTCATTGGCTCCTGCAGTTCTTGTGTGGGGCAAATCATATCTGATGTATACTTTGCCTTTCATCTTTTCGGGGTCAAAAAATTAAGTACCAGTCAAGTACTGGAGTCAATCTAATCGACTGGTCCCCTCCCCCAAAATTTCGGGCCTTGTCTCTAGAGTAGAAAAGAATATATTTGTAGAATACATGTTAGTTTCCGCTTTTTTGTTTTGACCTATCTATAAATACATGTCTATATGCATATATGTATTACGTATGTATGTATGTATGTATGTATGTATGTATGTATGTATGTATGTATTCATCTATCTATCTATCTATCTATCTATCTATCTATCTATCTATCTATCTATCTATCTTGAATGTGTGTTAATCTTATAGATTGTGTGTGTTCGTGTGTATGTATGTGTGTATATATACATACATACATTTACACATGCACTTGTACGTATACACGCACATGCCCATGCATATATCTATACACACACATATATATTCGAATCACTCAGTCATATTACCATTCATTCAATCGAAGAAAGTAGCGTGACCGTATATAAGAAAAAAAATACTGGCTAAACGCATCGAAATGTAAGTCATCAATATATTGACGTTTGACAGGCTATGAAACAAATACCTTTATGCGTGAACATACTCATAAAACCAATCTAAAACATACTTTGGTTACTCGAATGGTATTAAAGCATACTTTACCTATTCATCTATTCACTCTTCATTCACAGACCACGTAATAATTTGATCTATTGACGTGAAAATTCAGGTGATATTTTCATATCTTCTCTGCCGTGTTGTATAACGAATAAAAATGTGGCAACTATTGCTAATTAAGATTTAATGTTGATAAACAAAGAGTTTTTTAAAGTTACATAAGCATTGTTCAAAGCATGGCGTTTTCTATGCACTCATTATTAATCACATTTCAGTGTGATTGCGTTTACTTATTGCTTGCTTATTTTCATGCTACTTCCTTACTTCAGTCGTTTTAAGAAGCTGTAACGCGAAACTCAGAATCACGATTCAAGAAGCATCAGCCTGTCATGCAATTTACTCAGTGTATTTAATGTATTAAATACTTTTCTTCGTTTCTTATCACAGATATTCACCGATCCATAAACGTGCGTGAATGCCTGTGGTTAAGTGCCTGTGGTTAAGTGCATGTGGTTAAGTGCATGTGGTTAAGTGCATGTGGTTAAGTGCATATGGTTAAGTGCATAGGTTAAATGCGTTCGATTAAGTGCGTGTGGACAGATGTATTAAACAAGATTGTGAACTGGAGTTCAAAACTGAAATTAATAAGATCTATCGTTGTTGATATAACGCTAAAACATAAAATATCTAATAATTTCAAAAATTTATTGATACACGTTATGCGCACATAAAATTTGAGACCATCACAGTTCTAAACTGAAACTAATCAAGCTTTATCATTATGAATATCACGCTTAATCATAAACTATATATTGACTTAAAAATACATGCATCTATAAAAATGTTATATAGAAATTAAGGTTTTGAGAAGAATTTTCGGGAAGTATTTTATTAAATGAAAACGAAAGCTAGACTCTTGCCAGCGTCGTCGATCTCTTTTCATAATTACGAACATAATTAATGGAATAATTTTATATTTCGTGCAACATTTGCCTTGATGTGAAAAGCATATGTTTTTGTATTTTCACGTGTATGTATCCGAGTATGAATAACTACATATGTATGCGTGTCTGTGTATGTATGTATGTATATATATATATATATATATATATATATATATATATATATATATATATATATATATATATATATATATATGTATATATATATATGGATATTATTATACATAACGATTATGTATTAAATATTTTATTCAGTCACCGACTTATCTTTGAGTAGTTTATACTAGGTAACCGGACATAACTTCTTTTTGAACTTGTCACCTGGAATAATTCATAAGTACATACATACATACATGGAGAGAGAGAGAGAGAGAGAGAGAGAGAGAGAGAGAGAGAGAGAGAGAGAGAGAGAGAGAGAGAGAGAGAGAGAGAGAGAGAGAGAGAGAGAAAGAGAGAGAGAGAGAGAGGGAGAGAGAGTGAAGGAAAGAGTGATAGAATTGTATCAGGCTTAACCAAAAGTAAGTACTGAAGTCGATTAATTCGACTAAAGCTTCTTCAAGGGTGTGCTCCATCATGCCCGTGGTCTAATGACACACACACACACACACACACACACACACACACACACACACACACACACATATATATATATAAAAAGTCTTGGTGAAAATTATTTGACACAGTTTTACCAAGTATAAAAAAAGATTTCTTAAAAGAAAATAATGATTGTAAATTCTTTATCAAAATATCACTAACCCTTTTGGAAAAACTTTGTTTCGAGTATGTGTGAGCACTTTCGATATATATACTAGCAAACGCACCCGTCTTTTGTACGGTTTAAGTTGCTCTGGTGGTCATCCCTGGAAGTGTGGTATTGTATATCGTCCCCCAGGATCGGTCAATGGAGAGTTCTACTGCGACGTTTTGAAGCGTTTGAAGGAGGACATCCGGTGAAAGCGACCGGTTCTGTAGAAAGACAAAGAATTGGATTGTTCACGACGACAATGCAGTCAGTCACCGAGCTCTCTTTACTCATGAGTTTCTCGCCAAAAACATGGCACCGCTTCCACACTGACCCTATTCGCCAGATTTAGCCCCTGCGAACTCCCCTCTCTTCCCGAAGTTGAAAGTACAGCTCAAAGGGCGTCGTTTTAACACCGTTGTCGAGATCCAGAGCGAATCGCAGAAGGTCCTAGACTTGCTTACGGAAAACGACTTCCAGGGCGGATTCCAAAAGTGATTCCAAAAGTTTGGACCGGTACATTGCTGTGCAAGGTGACTAATTCGAAGTAGCTGATGTTAAAACTTAGATAAATAAGTTATTTTTTATTAAACATAACTAGTCCGGGAACTTTTTAATACCACCTCGTATATAAATGATACGAGGAGTTTTCGTCGGGGTAACTCAACCTAATAGGTGTGTACTCTGCATGCTTAGTTTGGTATGCCACTAAAATTCAAGTTTGAACTGCAGTTGAACATGTGATTTTGTGACTGCCCTTTCTAAAGCGGTTTGAAGTGGCTTCCCCTTGAGCTGGGAGGAATAGGTTAAAGCAGAAAAGAAAAGGAAAAGGTAAACAGTTGGGTAAGACTTGACAAGGACATTAAATTTATCTACCTACCTACCTATCTATCTATCTATCTATCTATCTATCTATCTATCTATCTATCTATCTCTCTCTCCATCTCTATCTCTCTCTCCATCTCTATCTCTCTCTCCATCTCTATCTCTCTCTCCATCTCTATCTCTCTCTCCATCTCTATCTCTCTCTCCATCTCTATCTCTCTCTTTCTATATATATATATATATATATATATATATATATATATATATATATATACATACAAGCGTACATATATGTGTATGTGTGTGCGTGTGTGTGTGTGTGAATGGGTGCATGTATGTGCATAGACCTTGCAGTCAAAATAGTACCAGTTCAGTCGTCTTGCAATGCTTGTCACTGGAACCTCCTATGACGACCGACAGAGTAGCAAAAGTGTTGTACAAACTTTTGTCAGTTAATCCCAATGGCGTACATCTCTCTCACTCTTTTTATTTCTCGATCCGTTTTGTAATTTACGAAATTCTGTGGAGATAGATGCATGGCGACATCCTAAAACGTCATATCCGCCTACATGCAAAGATGAAAGTAGCTCAGAAAGAAGATGATAGCCTGTGAAATAGCTATCATCTGACAAGATGAGACAGCCGTCTTCGTGTATGTATATATGTGTGTGTGAGTAAGAAATTTGATTGCATCTTAGGGGCTTCTGGTTCGTTGTTGCTCCGCTGCACTTTCAGCAATTAAGTTTGTATTGTAACCTACAGAGCGATTCAGAATCTGAGTGGAAGTCAGCCACATATATTTATGTGTGAATGTGCGTGTGTATGCGTGTGTGGTATGGTGTATGTGTGTGTGTGTGTGTGTGTGTGTGTGTGTGTGTGTGTGTGTGTGTGCGTGTGTGTATGATCGATTAAAATCTTTAATATAGTACCTCAGCATTGGTGCTCTCTGAATTATTAAAACACTAAAAGATGTAATGTTCTGAAGCAAGCTCTGAAATGAAACCAAAGCGAGGCTTTTACCCCATTAAAGCCGAGACACTTTCACAATCATAAAAAGGTTTCGTACAAATGTTAGAGACTATTTAACTTAAATCTCCTCACTACAACACTGTTATAACGTTTGAGAACGAAAATCTATTGAAAGGAACTGCCAGATATTTCGCAAGAGCAGAAAATATTGACGCTGTCCTATTTATCAATCTGCTGGGTGAAGTTAAAAGTGCAGCTGAAATAGCTGAATATTAAATGTTGAATTTCTCTTGGAATAAGAGACAATTCATATGTCAACCCATTTAGAAAATTCAATTGAAAAACCATAATTAATAATGGCCAATATTCTTGCCGTATGAGAATAGAAATAGAGAGATATTTAACATGGTACTTAAAAGTTGACAGTTTCCAGCAAATTAACTTTCCAAACTGAAAGCAAGATCGAGTATTATATTATCTGGAATTTTAATTTTTCGAAGTTTAATATTTTAACTATATTTTATTTATAAAGATTTCTAACTATACACATGAAATTATTTTCAATACAATTATTGTTGTAGTCATCGTGATTCACGTCGCCGAAGCTGCTGTTGTTTCGGTCCCCTGCCCCCACCCAGTTGTTCAAGCGCACAATTGGTAACACAGAAAATTTTAAATTGTATTTTATCATTAATGAAACACATAACAGGTCTTTCTTTCGAACTAGTAGTAGTAGTGGTGGTTGTAGAAGTAGTAGTAGTAGTAATTGTAGGACTAGTAGTAGTAACTGTTTGCCGTTGGATTTGATATCGACTTTCTCTATCGTATAAAACCTGATAATAATGTCTTATTAATGCTTGTTTTTCCTCGAATATACATTCCTTAAAATCCTCCCAAGCATCCAGGATGTATCTCAGTCGATAATAATAATAATAATAATAATAATAATAATAATAATAATAATAATAATAATAATAATAATAATAATAATAATAATAATAATAATCCTTTCTACTACAGGCATAGGCCTGAAATATTGGGGGAGGGAACAAGTCGATTACCTCGACCCCAGTGTTTCACTGGTACTTAATTTATCGACCCCGAAAGGATGAAAGGCAAAGTCAACCTGGGCGGAATTTGAACTCAGAAGGCAGCGAGCTGGCAGAAACGTTAGCGCGCCGGGCGAAATGCTTATCGGCATTTCGTCTGCCGTTACGTTCTGAGTTCAAATTCCGCCGAGGTCGACTTTGCCTTTCATCATTTCGGGGTCGATAAATTAAGTACCAGTTACGCACTGGGGTCGAAGTAATCGACTTAATCCCTTTGTATGCCCTTGTTTGTCCCCTCTATGTTTAGCCCCTTGTGGGCAATAAAGAAACAGGAATTTGAACTCAGAACGTTAAGGCGGGCCGCTAAGCATTTTGCTCGGCGTGCTAACGATTCTGTCACAAATTCAGGTTTACCCTACAGGCGCATGCTTAGAAGAGGTCCATTCACCTTTGCCATTTTCGTGACAGTTCTCCACCTTTTGACAAATTCACTGGGAGAGAATGCTTTCCTCTCTACCTTCATTTCAAGTGGAAGAAAAAATCGATGATGTCTTGACCGAAGAGGAATGGCTCTCTCCTCAACCATTTCAGCCTCGTCCAACACAGAATCTCTTTCAAATAATAATTGCTTATCCCGAATTTACAGCGCGTTCTTTATGGCAATTATCCACCGAGCACAGAGTAAAATCTTCTGGAATAAACTACTCGTCTAGAATTCATTCATGTCCAGCATATCGTCATTCAATCTTTCTAGAATGTCCAGTGTGGACTACTTGACCGGAAAGAGGACTGGTTTTCTGATAGCAGTACAACTATCAAGTGCACAAGCTTTATCTTTTTTTAAATCAGATCTGCAGCTACATCGAACAGATGAATAACAGAAAGATGTGAATCACAGACGGTGACCTACTGACCGACTAAGAATCTCTATAAATTCTGTAGCTTCAGCCGATATTAACGCATCGTATTTTTGGATAGCCTATGGAACTTCTGATGAGTAGAATGCATCTATTTAACAAGTAACAAGAGAGAAGACACTCTAATAGCGTTAGAAACAGTGTGGAGTACGGCACAACTGTGAGGGTTTAACAGATAACGGCTTTTCAAAGATAACTTCCTCTGAGCTAATTACCGAGTGAGATTGGTGACCATATTCGTAACCGTACCCCTAAGTATCGAGCTGTATCGATAATCGTGTCTATCGAATGCTTTAACCTTATTAAAAAGGATCAGCGCCCCAGCAAAGCCAGATCTACCTTCGTGCCTCTCTACGATCTGTAACATGAGGTGAAGGCTGATCTGAATAGATCTGTCGTGAGTTGCCCTTGTTTATGTAGGTTCAGCAGTACAATCTACGATATGTGCTGATTTATTGGTAAATATCTTAACCAAAACCCTTAACTCTGCATTTAGCAGAGAATACGACCTGAAATCTTTTTCTATCCTGTCTTCTTTGCTTGCATCCGTCCACGCAGCACCGCCACTTTTCTCTCATTTAACTAATTATTCACCCGTTTTGCTGCCAATATTGTTAGACATTTGCCGAGTATGGCATGTTCCAATATAATTCGCAGAAAAAAAACCATCAAATCCCGGTGACTTATCTCTTGCATAACCTGAATAAGTATCCCTTAAATCAAACTTTTGCACGACCACACTACCTCCTGCACTACGTTTCATGGCTGTCAGTTGACATTGATACCAACATAGATTTCATTGTCTCCAATACGCCGTTTCTTAGGACCAATTCAGAAACGTGCTACAAAAAAGATACTTATATGTATAGACATATAAATATATAGGCACATATACATACACAAACGCACACACACACGCACACACACGCACACACACGCACACACACACTCGCACACGCACACACATGCACACACACACACACACATGTATATATATATATATATATATATATATATATATATATATATACACGCACATATAAATGCATACAAACACACACACGCGCAAATACTTATATATACACACATAAACACACACACACACACACACACACACACACACACACACACACACACACACATGTACCCTCAGCCTTATGAGTTGTAGTGTATAGCAGTTATGTATTTATATCAACACTTTCAATAAAATCGCAAGACGTTAATTGCCGTTCGTAAGCTTAGCTAAGGTCTCTTGGTTTATGTATTTACCTCTCGGCGCTTGCATGCACATTGTTATCATCATCATCATCATCATCATCCTTGTCGTCGTCGTCGTCACCACCACCATCAAAACCACCACCACCACCACCAAGAACAACATCATCATGGTCATCAACGTCATCATCATCGTCATTATCGTTGTCATCATCATCATCACCATCATCATCATCTTTATTATAATAATAATAATAATAATAATAATAATAATAATAATAATAATAATAATAATAATTATTATTATTATTATTATTATTATCATTATTGTATCATCACCATTGTTAGTATTATTCTTTTGTTAGTGGCACTACATAAACGGAAAGACTGCAGAGATCGTACATGCAGAATGTGATGTTGACGCTGTAGCATGCACAGAGTTTGAAATTAAAAGAGAAAAAAAAAAAAATGCATCCAAAATTATTAAACCGAAGAAGAAAAATTTTCGGTAATACAAATTGACATTTCATGAATATCAACGACTAACAATTTCATTTGCTAATAAGCTTAGAAGTACGCTTAATCCGCTTGCGGATTATTACGATTATCTACTGTTCTCCTTTGTCTATTGTTGTATTGCGTGTGGATAATCAAAAGTTGAGAAATATCTGGAAACTGGAATCGAGAATCATTTAACGTTTCTACCATGTCGTTGTGGCGTAACTTAACGGTATAATATGGTTGATCAGTAAGCCGAAACATCATATCTATCAATGGCTGCTGCTAAGTAACTATAAAGATATTTCATTTTGATAATGCTCTTGACTATAATACTTTAATGATTTTCTTATTGTACGTTATGGTCAGAGTATTTAGATATAATTCCATAAATGTGCTTAGAGAATTTACCTTGATTTGTGTCAAGAACGCGGATATTTTTACCCTGCATTTCAAAAATATTATCTAAACCTGTTTTAAAAGAAAGCAAAAAGATATTTTCTCTTCTTTTTAATTATATCAGTTATACCATAAGTTAATTATACCATTAGTAAAGCGACGAAGGCGTCGAGCTAGCAGTATCGTTACCTCGCCGGATAAAGTGATTAGCAACATTACTTCGGACGCTTTACGTTCTGAGTTCAAATGTCACCAAGGTCGACTTTGCCTTTCATTCTTTTGGGGTCGGTAAAATAAGTACAAGTTGAGCACTGGAGTCAATGCAAACGACTAACCCATTCCCTGAACGCCACTGGTCACGTGCCGACACTGCGCTTGCTCTAGTAAAAGAAAAGACTTGGCAGTAATTTTTGCGGCTCTGTAAGTTTTAAGTCCAAAACTCACCGGAGTTGACTTATCCTTTCATCCACTCTGAAATCGATAAAATAAAGTGTCAGTCAATCACTGGAATCGTTGGGATCGGCTAATTCCCTCTCTTCAAAATTGTTGGCTGTGTGACGAAGAAGCCCGCCTCGGACCCGCGTGGTTTCGGGTTTGGTTACACTGTGCGGATCTTTAAGGGCTATAGTCTTGTACTATAGCTCTGAGCAGACCAATGCCTTGTGAGTGAATTTTGTAGACTGAAGCTGTCTACAAAATATGTCGTATATCTATCTATCTATCTATCTATCTATCTATCTATCTATCTATCTATCTATCTATCTATCTATCTATCTACCTACCTATCTGTGTGTGTGTGTGTGTGTGTGTGGTATATCTGCGTGTCTCTGTGTTTGACCTTCGCCATCACTTGGTAACCGGTGTTACTTTGTTTACGTTCCCTTAACTTAGTGGTTTGGTAAAAGAGACAGATAAAATAAGTACTAAGCTTAAAAAATTAAGTATCAGGGTCGATTTATTCAAGTAACCTCTTCAAGGTGGTGTTCCAGTACAGGTATGCATGTGTACGTATATATATATATATATATATATGTAGCAGTACATTGACGATGAGGGATCAGTGGTTCGATTATGTGAATTACTCGGTCTATGAATTAATGTGACTTTTATATATACAAACATATATACGTATGTATGTATGTATGTATGTAGAGAGAAAGAGAGAGAGAGAGAGAGAGAGAGAGAGAGAGAGAGAGAAAGAAAGAAAGAAAGAAAGAAAGAAAGAAAGAAAAAAGAGAGAAGGAAAGAAGGAAAGAAAGAAAGAAAGAAAGAGAGAAATCACACGAGCAAACTTGTGAGGCAGTGAGGATACAAACAAATAATTCATAGAGTTCGACAAGTGGAAGCATATGTAAAAAAAAATACTTAGAAATCTTAAACGGAAAAACAACAGAGAATTGTATGATTAAGATAAATATGTCATAGGAAGAAGCAGAAGAATATTCAACGTTTCGAATTGTAACTTTTATCAAAGAGAAGAAAAAGGATTAAGAGAGGAAAGAGAAATGTTGCACGAAACCAAATGTAAGACGTCTTTTTTATATGGTAGTCTGAGGTAGAACGGTGGTATGAACAAAAATTAAAACATCTGTGTGCATTATATATATATATATACACATACATACATATATATATATATACACACACACACACACACACACATGTATATACATACATATATATATATATATACTTACACACGCGCAATGTGTATGCCTCGTTTATTATTTGGCTATGCCACAATAGAATATAAGATGTTATAAATAGATAGTTCTGCTGTCACGTTATCATTGAATTTAATGCCTGAGAAATGTTTTCTCTGAAAATCACAATATCAATCTATAACAATTAATCAACGTCGTTTAAGCAGCTAAACTTTTCCGCCGTCATATGTTTCTGATCTTTCATTTCTCTATCGCTCTGATTCCTTTTGTTCCTCTCTCTCTCTCTCTCTCTCTCTCTCCTCTCCCCCTCTCTCTCTCCCTCTCCTCTCCCCCCCTCTCTCCCTCTCTCGCCCTCTCTCTCTCTCCCTCTCTCTCCCTCTCCCTCTCTCTCTCTTTCCTGCTCTCTCTTTCTCTCTCTCTCTCTCTCCCTCTCCCTCTCTTTCCCCCTCTCTCTCTCTCTCCCTCTCCCTCTCTTTCCCTCTCTCTCTCTCTCTCTCTCTCTCTCTCTCTCTCTCTCTCTCTCTCTCTCTAGTAATGACAGACTGTCTGTTAAAGTCTGTCATACCGGCCATGATGAAATACTACAAAGTATAGAAAATATGAAATACCACAAGGTATAGAAAATATTCGCCTTTATATATTTATATATTTAATCCTTTATATTGAACACTCAATATTTCATCTATTCAATAAGACATATTCCATATATTCAATACTTTATTTCATAGTACCATCCATTTTTATTTTATATTATATATTGTATATTATATTATATATTGTACATTCCATATTCTATATTCTATATCCCACATTGGTTTTGCAGGAATATAAATAAAACATAAAAAACAGACAGTGTTGGAACTCTTTTAAACAAAATAATATATTCCTCTATACACAATCATACAAAAAAACCCCTTTTTTTGTATTTATTTTTACTCGCATATATACACACACACACACACACACACACACACACACACACATATATATATATATATATATATATATGAAGCACGATTTATTCGTAAACCGAGTTTCTACTGTATTTTCTCCAGCTTTTTATATTCTGCAGAGGCTGACTTTACCTTTTATCCTTTTGGGGTCGATAAATAAGTATAGATGCTGGAATCTCTTTCGTTGATTTTCATCTTTGAGCGGTATTTTCGTTCGTACACCAATTTTTATTTTTCCATCTTTAGATTCTCAATTATTTTAATCTATTAAATTTTCCAAATTTCGGGGTCAATAAATAAGTACCAGTTGAATATTTTAGTCGATGTAATCAACTATAACCCTCTCCTAAAATTTCAGGCCCTTGCGCCTATACCAGAAAGGGTTATTATTATTATTACTATTATTATTATTATTATTATTATAGCTATTATTATTATTATTATTATTATTATTATTATTCAGGTCACTACCTGGAATCGAACTTGGAATCTTGGGGTTAATAGCCCGCGCTCATAACCACTACTCCACATTCCCGTGGGCCCACAAGCATATGGCGTAGTGGTTAAGAGCGCGGGCTACTAACCTCAAGATTCCAAGTTCAATTCCAGGTAGTGACCTGAATAATAATAATAATAATAATAATAACATCGAAACATACCTTAGGAATAAGAACCCAGGCTTTATTTTGCTGGGTATGATGGGAAGTGTCAGCTGTCCACAGCCACCAAACTAAGGTGACACTTGTTTACCGATAACGCTCCAAGAACTCTGCAAAGAACTCTTGCAGTTCCAAACAATGACGATTTTTGTAGGTGTTGTAGGATTCTTGTAGGGTTTGCTCCGATTTCTTTGAACCAGGTTGATAGTTGGGCACTGATATTACCGAGCGCACCAATCACTATTGGTATCACGCCTGCTTTCTTCATTGCCCACAACCTACGTATTTCCCACTTCAATTCATCATAGTTGTTCACTTGTTCTTTTTCTTTCTCTTCAATCTTCTCGTCACCAGAACATGCTATATCAATGATTGGGTAAGTTTTTTTTCCCTTATCTGTTCACCACAACAATGTCAAGTTTTCGACGTTTAATTTAACAGTCATACTGAATCACGGCACCCACCAGGATTTTGGAATTCTCCTCAGTAACTTCTTGTGGGATTTGGTCATACCTCGTCTTTGATCTTTCTCATTCATAATTTCCACAAACTCTCAATGCATTATTCTTGCCACATTGTCATCTTGCCTTTTGTATTCACGTTTAGCCAGTTTCGGGCATTCACTAACAATATGTCACACTATTTCACTTCTCTTACAACACATTCTTCATTTGTTGTTTTATCGATTCTGCCCTTCACATAATTTGCTCTCAGTGCTTGTTCTGTCTGGGATTTACATGATCACGACTGGCCATAGAAAGACAGCGGTGGAGAGAGTCCAGGGATGAAGCCCTGGTTGAAGTGGGAATTTAGTTTAACCCTTAGGTACCAACACATAGGCAACATTGCAATACATATACACAATATTTCACATCGTTAAGGCGGCGAGCTGGCAGAAACGTTAGCATGCCGGGCGAAATGCTGAGCGGTATTTCGTCTGCCTTTAAGTCCTGAGTTCAAATTCCGTCGAAGTCGACTTTGCCTTTCATCCTTTCGGGGTCGATAAATTAAGTACCAATTACGCACTGGGGTCGATCTAATCGACTTAATCCCTTTGTTTGTCCTTGTTTGTCCCTTCTATGGTTAGCCCCCTGTGGGCAATAAAGAAATAAATATTTCACTTCGGAATGATGGTTAACGGTATCAGATTAATTTCTTCCGCCATTTTAACAATGTTTGATGTCATTTGGAACTGAAGTCACGAAAAGTTTGAGTTATGGTCTTTCTTAATAGTATATTATGGAACCTGAATGGTAGTGAAAATTGTATGTATATGATCTTTTCTCCTCTAGGCACAGGGCCCGAAATTTTGGGGGAGGAGGTCAGTCAATTAGATCCACCCCAGTGCGCAACTGGTACTTAATTTATCGACTCCGAAAGGATGTAAGGCAAAGTTGACCTCGGCGGAATTTGAACTCAAAACGTAACGACAGACGAAATACTGCTAAGCATTTCTCCCGGCGTGCTAACGTTTCTGCCAGCTCGTCACCTTATTGTATCTATATAATGTAAAACATTGTAGTATCTACGGAATTATCACTTTAATTTAATAATCACTTTAATTAGGTTAGCAATTTTTACAACGCTTTTACGTATTTCAGCTATTGGACTGTGGTCATGCTGGAGCACCGCCTTCAAAGGCTGTAGTCGAACGAATCGACTCTAGGATTTTTTTAAAGTCTGGTACTTATTCTATCGATGAGGTTTGCTGAACTGTTAAGTTACGGGGACGTAAGCAAACCAAGACCTCTGGTCAAACAGTTGCCGGACGGACACAAGCACCAAAGACACACACACACTCACTCACACACACACACACACACACACACACACACACACACACACACACACACACACACACACACACACACACGACGCGCTTCTTTCAGTTTTCGTTAACCGAATCCACTCACAAGGTGCTGGTCGGCCCGCGGCGATAGCAGATAACACTTGCCCAATGTGCCATGCACTGGGATTGAACGCGAAACCAAGCAGTGTGGAAGCCATGTCGGCGCCTAACACTTACTTTTTATAAGTAATAATTCCCATTTATTGTTCTGTCTACTTAGGCACTTCCCACTGTACCTACCCAGACGACAAGTCCCAGCCTCGTTGTCATTTCTTTTTCTTCATGTATATTTAAAACTACATTAGCCACGATGTACTTCTATTTGTAAATATCTCAACGAAAGATATTCAGCAACAGTACTCTAGAGTAAAGACTATTTGCCAACACAACATGGCAGTCCTAGTTTAGGACGAATGTTGCTGTAATGTTGCAGATATTGTTTTTGAGCTGGGTGGGGGTACTAAATGCCCTTGTTCGAAAATATAGCCAGCTGGAGACGATGTATCTTGGGGGCTAAATTACAGCAACATTCGTCCTAAACCAGAAATACCATGTTATGTTGGCAAATAATCTTTACTCAAGATGTACTTCCTTTTTTAAAAACTAAAGATAATGGTTAGATATAAATTTAACTCCTCCATAGGTTTATCATGTGTTACTTTGTCACAAAGGTCGCTATCCCCGCTGAATTCGCATTTGCATCCTTTGTTGTATATGCATGTAGTAAACATCAAAATAATCGTTAAGAGGTCAAGTCATTCAATGACATGTTTTAAATAAAATTTGTATGCAATACAACACAGTCATGTGTTTCTCCAAACGTCCTATTCTTCCAGCATTAAAATAAAAGAAAGAAAACGCAAAATAATACGAAATCAATAAAAACTAATTATTTTCTCTTAAGAAATGACAATTTCTATATTATTTCATACTTGTAAATTAATTGATAAGGTGAACAACGATCGATATTGGTTGTTGAATATGGAATATTTCAAGGCAGCAAAGCTAATTTGTTGGTGATAATATTTTTAACAACATGAATTGTTACCACGAGCTACGAATATCACAAATATTTGTATGAATCTCTGGAAAATTATTAATTCAATGAAAAAAAAAAAAAGAAAGAAAATAGTTTACAGAGCCATACGTATGAATGAGGTTATAGAACTGAAAAATATGAACTCAAAATCTTACAATTCAAGATGTGTTAATAAAGTAAAACACAAATAAATAAATAAATAAATAGAATAACTATTTTTAATATCATCAAACATTAAAAGAAATGAAGATAGCATGCAATCATATAAAACTTGATGTA
>NC_142935.1:30538899-30543899 GCF_046866305.1 Octopus bimaculoides
TGCTCGTACAATAAGAATTTTGATTTTTAATTTTTTCAAAGATCATTTCGTGTTTTTTGTCACCACAATTCTTCAGGATCTGAGAAATCTGACAAGAGAGAAAATACAAGAAATGTAATAAACAAACAAACAAATAAATATATAAATAAATGAAAGCGTTCCTATTGAAATTTCTTAACGAAACGTCGAAAATTATTTTTATTATTTTTTAGTGCAAGTCTAAAAAGAACATTATATAATATGCACAACTAGAAACTTGTATGTATGTATGCATGTATGTATGTATGTATGTATGTATGTATGCATGTATGTATGCATGTATGTATGTATGTATGTATGTATGTATGTATGTATGTATGTATGCATGTATGTATGTATGTATGTATGTATGTATGCATGTATGCATGCATGTATGTATGCATGTATGTATGTCATAATTCAGTTTATTTCAAGATTTCTTGCCAATAGAGAAAGAACCGGTTTCTAACCTACATCCAAAGCTCCTTTCAACAGGGTATTTTTTTATGTATGTATGTATATATGTATGTATGGATGTATGTATGTATGCATGCATGTATGTATGCATGCATGTATGTTTATGTATATATATTTATATTTGTGTATGTATGTATATATATATATATATATATATATATATATGTATGTACTTTATTTGTGGTTGAACAAGGCAACCAATGGTTTCATGTAAAGAAATATTCACAATTTTTCAAGCGGTAGTGTTGGTACTCGTTTTCAAAGAATTTTCATCCACCAATGCAATGCTGTGCACTCATTCTCACTGTTCCCCCCACCACATATATATATATATATATATAATTGAAGACAGAATGGAATACATAATAGTTTCAAATTTAGGCACAAAAACAGCAAATTTTGAGGTTAAGTGGAAAGTCGATTAGACCCTTTCTCGTGCCTTGGTAATTGTTTTATCGATCCTGAAAGAGTAAAAGGTAAAGAGTTGATTAGGGCGGAATTTGAATTCACCACATAGCGTGATAGAAGAAATGGCGTGAAGTATTGTGTCCCATGTGCGATCGTTCTGCCAGCTTAATAAATTAGTTATTGAAACTGCATTTAATCCTCTTATAATTTCGCTGTAATGAAAATAAGAATCAGTTATATGGTGTTTCAAATACAGCTCATTGTGTCCTTTACAAAGAAACAATTTTTCTTGCTTTATCACACTACCTTCTTAATATAATTAAGCTTTTCCTCGTTAATGAATGAATTAATTAGTTCTCTAAAAATCGATGGATCCTAAAGTATTTGTAGAGTTCGAAACAATGAATGAATAATTGTAAAGAACAATTCTTATATTAAATACAATTCTTATATTAAATACAAAAAATAGAAATACGTTTCAAATATTACATTCTTACAAGGGGAAAATGATAAAAATAAAAGCGTGAGTGAAATGTGAGCATGCATTACTTTTTGAACAACATTACCGCATATATGTGTATGTATGTGTGTATGTATGTATGTATGTATGTATGTATGTATGTATGTATGTATGTAGAGGCGCAGAGTGGCTGTGTGGTAAGTAGCTTGCTTACCAACCACATGGTTCCGAGTTCAGTCCTACTACGTGACACCTTGGGCAAGTGCTTTCTACTATAGCCTCGGGCCGACCAAAGCCTTGTGAGTAGATTTGGTAGACGGAAACTGAAAGAAGCCCGTCGTATATATTTATATATATTTGTGTGTGTGTGTATTTGTGTGTCTGTGTTTGTCCCCACAACATCGCTTGACAACCAATGATGGTGTGTTTGCGTCCCGGTAAATTAGCGGTTCGGCAAAAGAGTCCGATAGAATAAGTACTAGGCTTACAAAGAATCAGTCCTGGGATCGACTAAAGGCGGTGCTCCAGCATGGCCACAGTCAAATGATTGAAACAAATAAAAGAATAAAAGAATAAAATAAATAAACAATAAAGAAGTATATTATTTACATTATCTACATTTGACGGATATTCGTCCTCATCTTGTTTGTTGTTAACACAACGTTTCGGCTGATATACCCTCCGAAACGTTGTGTTAACAACAAACAAGATGAGGACGAATATCCGTCAAATGTAGATAATGTAAATAATGTAAATAATTCCTCATCTCTTAAATATAGAACAATAAAGAAGTATGTATGTATGTATGTATGTATGTATGTATGTATGTATGTATGTATGTATGTATGTATGTATGTATGTGTGTGTGCGTGTGTGTACATGTGTGAGTGTTTGTGCATGTGGGCGCGCACTTGTGCGTGCGGGTGTGAGGATATGTTTGCTTAATCTGTCTGGTGGTTGTAATATATATTGGCATAGATATTTGTGTGCGTGTGTGTGTGTGTGTGTGTATGTATGTATGTATGTACGTGTGTATGTATATGTGTATGTACATGTATGCATGTATTCATGTATATATACATATATATATATATACATATTTATGTGTGTCCGTACGTGTGTGTGTGTGTGTATGTATGTATGTACGTGTGTATGTGTATGTGTATGTACATGTATGCATGTATTCATGTATATATACATATATATATATATATACATATTTATGTGTGTCCGTACGTGTGTGTGTGTGTGTGTGTGTGCGTGTGCGTGCGTGCATTTATGCATATGTGTGAATAAAAACAAAGATACATACAAGCGCGCATATATACCTACATGTGCATCTACATAGGGACACGTCGTTTTTTTTTTGTTTTTTTTAGATCGAAGACACAGAAGATTGCCAAGAATCTACTTGATAATACCATGTACTTGAACGTCCAGCTCGGTTTTTGGAGACAGGCAAATAATAAAAGCACCTGATGCCAAAGAAAAATTTAAGATGAGAACAATTCCTGTATACCATGATAATTTAACTCTTATACGAATACTATTCAATGCATGTGATACAGTTTGGTTCGAATGCTGTGTGGTGAATAAGGTCACTTTGCTACCATGTGGTTTCCGGTTGAGTTTCACTGCGTGGCACTTTGGGCAAAAGTCTGCTACAATAGTCCCAGGCCGACCAGTGCCTTGTGAGTGAATTTGGTAAACGGAAACTATGTAGAAGCCCGTTGTATATATAAATGTGTGTGCGTGTCTGTGACTTTCTGTTTGTCGCCACCCAACGCTTGACAAGTGGTGTTGGTTTGGTTTGGTTTGGTAACATTGTTTCGGCAAAAGACAGATTAAGTACCAAACTTAAAATGAAAATAAGTTCTGGGGTCGAATTGTTCGACTAAAACCCTTCAAGGCAGTGCCCCAGCATGACCGCAGTCCAATGACTAAAACGAGTAAAAGAAATAAATTATTTAACCCAAACTGATGAAGTAGATTACGATTGAAGCGGATTCAACTGTGACTATTCAGTCTATCTTTTTTAAATTTTATTTTTGCCATATGGTATACCTAAGATTACGTCATCGAATATGACTTGACGTTTCAATGAGGGTGCGACGCGATTTGTAAGGAATTGGCAGTTATTTCTTATAAATGTCAGGACCATGTGGATACGCATACGTCTGCTCGTGAGAAATTATAATATAAGCGGATGTGATTTCCTGATAAATCACCGATGCTTCTGTGAAAGGACGGCGTCTCTATAATATAACGATACATACATATGTGCATTCTATGTACGTATGCAGGAAAGAAATGGCTGGAGGAAGCATATACAGGAAGAGGTAATGAAAATTTTGAAGAGGCTCACCTCGAGCACGAAATCACGAAATCCTAAAGCGCTGGCTTCAGAGGGACAGTTATAAAAACTTCAGTGGGATCATACAGTGTTGGTGGTATGAAACCTGTGGCCTTGTATTCCTTTCCAAGGCTTGGTATATCAACCATGTGAATTCCGATGAAAGATCAACTAAATGCAATGTCCTTCTTCCTACATCCAATGATTCGAGTGTGTTGCGTGCGAAACGGCTGGCAAGTCGATTTCGGGTCGCAAGAAACATATGGCGGTTCATTATAACATAAAGTGATCCGATCAATCGAGTGAAAATTACAACTTTTATCTGTCACCTGTGTTTCAAACCAGTGGGCTTGAATAGCCATCTCAGAAGTCAACGACAGAATATCAGAAATGCCATTAACAAAGACAAAGCTCAAAGAGATAGCAATTACCTATCAAGATTGAGGAATCACCATGTATGTATATATGTATGTATGTATGTATGTATGTATGTATGTATGTATGTATGTATGTGTGTGCGCATGTATGTATATATGCATGCGTGCATGCATATATATATGTTTGTATGTATGTATGTGTGTGCGCATGTATGTATATATGCATGCGTGCATGCATATATATATGTATGTATGTATGTATGTACGTACGCATGTATATATGTATATATGTACGCATATACGTATTTATATATTGTATATATGCATATTATTCATATTAATACTCTGTCTGTCTGTCTGTCTGTTTGTCTGTCTGTATGTATGTATATATATATATTTATATATGTATGTATATATATACACACGCACACACATACATATTCAAATTAGTGAAAGAGCAATAGTATAGTCATTGTTTTGAATTTAGCACAATAGTGAAATTCATCAAAGTCCTATATACTTCTCTAGTCAATTGTAACTCTGACATCTGGCTGCAACGGTTAGACTTACAGCTTCACTGGTGAGGCTCAATAAGGTGAAAACATCGGCAGCGCTCAAAGTACCAAGCACCAGGAACACTCTCTATACAATTTCATTTCTAATTTTAAATAATTTAAATTCTGAGATTGTCTTCCTTATCTTTCTTGTCGAGAATTATTAATATAATAATTCAATTTTATTATTATTATTATTATTATTATTATTATTATTATTATTATTATTATTATTATTATTATTATTATTATTTTGCATCGTTGGAGCAAGTCTTGCAAATAATGTTTTTTAACTCATTATATTATATAAAAAATGTCTTTGCTTTGCATTTCATAATATGTAATTATAGTGA
>NC_142935.1:30546399-30561399 GCF_046866305.1 Octopus bimaculoides
GGTGGAACTTGATATAGATAAAAACTATCAACAATAGCATGTATGTTTTCGACTTTTCTATTCTGGGGATTTTTATCCCGACATTCACACGCTGTTATTTATAGCTTCAACTGCTTCAAGTTCCACCTCTAAAATAAGCTGTGGAGAGTTTTAATGGTGACGAAGAAATAATCACTTTTTTTTTTACAAGGCTGTTAATTATCTTAATGCTTAATCTTTCAAAAAATAAAGACCACACAACTACAACAATAGCAACAACAACAACAACAACAACAACAACAACAGCAACAACAACAACAACAACAATATCAAGAATAAAACAGAATCATCGGGAACAATTTTTGTTTTCTCTATCTACTCTTTGTTTTTGTGAAATAACAGTATTTTAAATTTTCCACTGATCTTTATCGCTAATTTTCCTTTTAGTACATTCAGTTATTCTGTGTAAATCGTTTTGTATCTGTGACACATTTGCTAAAATATTAAATATAAACAAAAGCTATTCACAGTCATTGGTGTGTCATTTTATTTTTATTTTTCTTTCTATTATCATGTTACACAAACAAGACGGGGAGCTAGCAGAGTGGTTAGCACACCGGGCGAAATGCTTAGCGGTATATCGTCTATCTTCACCTTCTGAGTTCAAATTCCGTCGGGATCGACTTAGCTTTTCATGCTTTCGGGTTCTATAAACTAAGTACCAGTTACGCACTTGAGTCGATGTAATCGACTAGTCCCCTCCCACAAAATTTCAGGCCTTGTGCCTATAGTAGAGAGAACTATCATGTTACACAATATTAGGAAAGGGCGACGAGTTGACAGAATCGGACAAAAAATGCTTAGCAGCATTTCTTCTTGGTCTTTACGTTCGGGGGTTCTAAATCCTGCTGGTTCTGACTTAGTCAATTATCATTTCAGTGCCAATGAACTAAGTAGCAGTTGAGTACTGGAGTCGATGTAATCGACTCGTCCCTCCCTATCAAATTTCCGACTTTGTGCTTATAGGCTTATGGTAGAAAGAATTATATTCTAAAATATGAGACGTATATTTGGTGATAAGGCGGCAAGCGAGCAGAATCGTAAGCACATCGACAGACTGGTATTTCCGAACGCTCCATTGTGGACATGGGCAAATAGCGACAGATCTTCTAGGTCTTATCTAGATAGAGTATTAATCAGAAACGTAGATAAGAAGATAGCTAGGTGTCCACAGTTTCACATGGTCAGCTACAGTGAACAGAAGATGGTCACCTGTAAGCTCGACATAGATAAGTTATATAGAGGTCCCGGCTACTGGAAACTTAATACGTCCCTTTTGGCGATTAAGGAGTACAGAGGCCGGATTAAGATGTTAATTCAGAGGGCATTAACCGGTTCCATTATTAACAACAAATGGTGGTATGCCCTGAAGCGAGCCATTAAATATGAGTCTATTAGACATATCATAGGTTTAGTGGCTAGAGAAGCTAGAAGGGAATCAGCTCTAGTTAAGGACTTAGAGGGAGCAATGTGAATTGGCTCTGCAGCTCAGGGGAAGGCCAAGGGACTGGTTTTAAACCAGCACCTCGAATCCAAACACATGGGTTGCATTGTCAGGGCTAGACAACATGCTATGGGTTTCGAGGGAATCAATGCTGCGGGATGGGCCCAAGTAGTGGAAGCCCAACGTGACAATGATGCCGCAATTAGATCTTTCACGAACCAACAAGGTAAGTTGATAGACGAACCCGAGGAGATGTATGAGGTCTTTCAGGATCACTTCGTCCTGCTTTTCGGGTGGGGGCAGTGTGTAGGAAGGACGTAACGGGCTTCCACGCTGGGCTGCCGCGCCTCTCGGGGCAGGATGCGAGGTGTAGTGAGGGGCCGATCTCGCCTAAGGAAGTAAAAGAGGCCATATGTAGCTCGGGAACAAAACGAAAGTAGCCCAGAAGATTATTTTCTCTAAAAGAGAAGGTTTTGACTGGTAATCTTAACACTCTTACTGTCTTTATATCACCACAAATTAACAAGTGATTCTGTATGTGATCATTGGATCTGTTAGAAATAGCTGCTAAATCGCTCTTAAATTGTAAATTACCGTCTTGAAACGAGATGGACACAATGGATGAGGCAGTCATAGAAACGTAATACCTGAGAGAAGGACAGCGTGATCATAGCGCGAATGCCTTTCATCATTATTGATTTGCTCTATCGGAGATGACCTGGTCTTAAACAACAGCGCCACCTCATGGTTTTCAATATCATTAGCTGAGTCCACGAAGTAAATGATTCTCCGTCAGTTTCCACGATGTGCGCTCAGTTATTCGATCAACTGAACTGTTTATTGCGTGAATATGTTTCTAGTTGAGTTGCCTTTATACCTTAACCCTAAACAAGAAACAACGTGTCACAGAGGTTGATAAGGCTGTACCATTGAATTACAGCTACGATCCACCCAAGTAAGCTTCTTCACAGTTTCCATATATGTTAATTTTATTCACACGTCTTGAATCGATCGGAGATTTTCGCCAAAGACATTAGTCCAAAATATCAAACAGTGGATTCAAATTCTCGAACTTGTGATTTAAAAGCGAACTTTTTAACCATTCGTCTTTGCTTCGTCTATAAAAGAATACCCTCTGCTACAACATTTGGGGTCAGGCTGCCAATTTCTTTCTTAATCATGATTTTACCTTGAAGGTTTTCAGGTTGGACATCAGTCACGTTAATCTTAGCAATCAGACTAACTCTTGAAAAACGTCCCTATCTCAGTATTGGTAATTTCTTTTACGTCTGCACAATATGATCACTCTGGGCTGCAACATCCTTTAAGCAGTAGTGTTTGCTATTTCTAAGTTAAAACTTGCAGTCCAATACAGTTAGTCTTAGCGTGCAGAGAAAGTGCTAGCACGGCTCGGATGTCTTCTGATTTAAGAAAAAACTATTCGCTCCACCGAAATTCTTCAAGGCTGTGCCGAAGCATGGTCCCTGTCTAATGACTGGACAAATATAAGATAAGAAAGAAGATAAAAGAGATATATATATATATATATATATATATATATATATATATATATATATATATATATGCCCCAGCATGGCTGCAGTCTAATGACTAAAACAAGAAACAGATAAAAGATAAATGAGAGAGAGAAAGAGAAACAAAGATAGATAAATAGAGAGAGAGAGAGAGAGAGAGATAGACAGCTAGATAGATAGATAAATAGATTCATAGATAGGTAGATAGATAGATTGATAGATAGATAGATAAATAGATAGATAGATAGATAGATAGATAGATAGATAGATAGATAGATAGATAGATGGATAGATAGATAGATAGATAGATAGATAGATAGATAGATACATATACATACATATACTCATGCACACACACATATATACATTTATACACACATATATGCTTGAACGTGTGTGTATGTGTGTGTGTGCGTGTGTGTGTGTATGTGCGTGTGTGCGCGCACGTTTGTGTGTCCGTTAAATTTGATATACGTAAATATATCATAGCCAAAACGATGGCGGATCGTTAAACGGAAGATTTGCTTCCGCCAGTGACTGTCTTTCTTTCTGTCGCTGTATTTTGTTTAGAGAAGATCATGATAAACGTTTTCTATGTTAATTACTTCCAGTGTATGAACTTCCAGTGTATGAACTTCCAAACTGAATTAATTCCGATTCATATAAACTTCATTAAACTAATCGCAGTTATATTCTGAAAAAAATTATGAGTTACAGTCGCAGCACAAATGAAATTACGTATCGAATAATTACAATTTATGTGCGTTTGCCTGTGTACGTAGGTGCGTAAGCTTGTCTCTCTGTATTTATGTATCTATGTATATATATGTGAATACAGATATATATATATATATATATATATATATATATATATATATATATATATATATATATATATATATATATATATGTGTCTATGTATATATACATACGAATATGTGTATATATATATATATATATATATATATATATATATATATAGTTTTAGGGAAAATAACCAATTTTCAAGAACTCATCGATGAAAATCCACTATCACATATAGAAAAATTAATAATTAAAAGCACAATAAATGAGTATAATATAAAGTAAAGTAAATATCATAAGATAAATATAGTAAAAAGATTACACGTGTTTCATAACCAATTTTCAAATAGAAAAGAAATTTAAATCGATTAAAATCAATTGAAATTATCGAAAATAAGTTCTATTCAAAAATATAGCTACTCGTCAGATCGTAAGTAGAACAATAATTAGATATATATCTCAACCAAAAATAAGTACCAAATGAATTAATATGAAATACTTATTATATAAAGATAGAAAAAAATATTTAAAAAATATCATAATATCAAAATAATAACCATTCAATAATCATCCCTTCATCCATAATAATAACATGTATATTATATACAAAAAACATCTTACCTAAATTATCATTGTTTTAAATTATCATTGTTTTAAATACAAGTTGAACGAAGTTTAAGTTTAAAATAATAATGAAGATAAAATTAGTACATATTTAACCGGTGTAATAGTTAAAGCTATACTATTTAAAGCTAAAGACGTTTATTTAATTATGATTAAAGATCAATTGAATAATAGAAAAATACAAGATTATTTATTTCTACAAACGTAATAATAAAAAATATGAATGAAAAAATTATGAATGGAAAAAATTATGAATGAAAAAATTAGGAAAGAAAAAATTATTAAGAATAAAAGGTTAAACTTTATATATATATACAAAGTTTTGATTTAAAAAAAAACTTTAACGATATTATAAACTATAAAGATTAATAATTAATCAAATAATATTAATCAAAAATAATCGAAAATATATCAACATTATTCCAATCGAAGTTCTAATATTATGTTGAAATGAAACTATAACTTCTAAATAATATAGTGTTAAATAAGTTATCTATTAAAATAATCTATAAAGAACCAAATGAATAGTATAAAAACAAGAATACATATTATTTTCAAATAGTAGAAAATCTTTAGCAAAGTGAAAACAGTACTTATCCAAATTTTTCCGTAATTCAAACTGAAAACTAAGACGTTATCTAATAGCTATAGCGTTTTAAGCAAGAGTTCGCGCGAAAATACTACGTTAAAAAAGAACGTTAAAATAGAGAATAGAATACGAAAGCATGAATGAAATAATAATACTTAAATAAATGAATGAAAAATTTAAAATTTATATAACTAACAACATAAAAAGAACAAAAAACTATAGTTATCTTATAAAACATATTAATAAATATTAAATTCTAATATATAATAAATAAATAAAAATATTAATAGTCGTAAATCCTTAACTTTTACTATAGGTAAGAGAATATCTTTACTATCTTCTAATATAGAGATTTTTGAAAAACATGCACCTTATTATAATAAAGCCCTGCAAGAAGCGGGATATACTAATAATATAAAATTTTTTAATAATCCGAATTATTTTTATAATAGTAGTAATAATAATTATAATAATAATGACCTTTTTAATAAACATAACTTTTATACTCATGATAATGTCTTCTTAGGTAATAATAAGAATAATAAGAATAATTGGTATTATAATAAATTACCTAAACATAAACTTAATTTTAATGGTAACAATTTTAAATATTTTAATTTTTTTAATGATAATAATAAATTTAATAATACGAATAATAAATTCAATAATATCTATAATAAGAACAAACTCTGGTTAATTATTCCATACGGTGCTCAAGTTAAAACTAACATTATTAATGAAGTTTTTAAAGTTATTGATTTATTCCTTAAAGATAATAAAAAATATCATTATATTTTTTCTAAAAATAATTTTGGTGTAGGTTATTCCACTACTAATAATGTTGCTAATATTATCTCTTCTTTTAATAAATTTAAGTTAAATAATTACTACAAATTTAAATTTAATAATTATTCTAATATTAATTTTAATAGTAATAATGTTGACCAGAATATAATTAATTGTACATGTTTAGATAAAACTAAATGTAATTTTAATAATAAATGTAATTTGAAAGATGTAGTGTATAAATGTATAGTGAAATTATTGAATGAAAATAAACATTATGGTTATAATTTAAATAAGATTTATATAGGTTCGACTTCTAATAAAATTAAATTAAGAGTAGCTCAACATATGCACTCATTTAAGAATAGAAATTTAATTAATTCTACTGGCCTCAGTAAATATATTTGGGAACTTAAAGCTAAAAATATTAAATATATTTTAAAATGGGAGATAGTTTGTAAAGCTAAATCCTATCATATAGGTAATAACTTTTGTAATTTATGTAATAATGAATTTAAAGAGATATTATTTCATAAGGATAATAATTTACCTAATTCTTTTGATGAACGAAAAATAAAATGTAGACATAAACTACTTTATTTATATAAAAACTTTAGCTAATAATTTTTTATTTATTTTGTTTATATGGGTATGTGTATATGCATGTACATGTATATATTGAGGGTGTGTGTTTTAGTCTATATGCATTAGTATGTATGTATATTTTTAGGTGTATGTATATATGTTTACGTATGTATTTATATAGGTTTAAGTGTATATATATGTGGGTTTTTTTTTTTTTTAATATATGTTTGTGTATATTGAGTGTATATTTGTATTTACATGTATGTATAAAGATATATATTTGTGAGTATAGATGTATATTTATATATATTGTGCGTGTGAGTGAGTGCGTGAGTGTAGTTTTGTTTTAGAATATTCCTTATTTATATATTTATTTGAGTGAATTTTTATTTGGGTGTATATTTTGTATATTTTTTATATATATAGTTATGAGTATTTTTGTGTATATGTATATGTCTATTTATGTATGTACTTATGTAAATGTGTATATATATGTATATATATGGGTATAAGTATATATGTGAGTGTGTGTAATTTGTCTATATAAATTAGTAGGTGTATATATTTATGGGTGTATATATATATATATATGTATGTGTGTATATATATATGTATATATATGTATATATGTATATGTATATATGTATATGTATATGCATGTTTTTTCTGTATATATATGTGTATTTTTATGTGTATGTATATATGTCTGTATATGTGTACCTATATAATATGTATATTTGAGAGCATGGGAGGATGAGTGTGTATTTATATATATTATTCTTTATTTTTATATGTGTGTATGAGTGTATTTGTTTTTATATGTATATTTTGGTAGGTACATGTGTGTATGTGTAGATATATATTTATGTATATATATATATTTATGGTAGTATGTATGTTTTGGTCTATATGTGTTATATGTATTTATATATATGTGTGTATTTATGTATATATGTGTATGTATGTTTTTATTTATGTATATGCTTTTATTAGTGTTTATGTGAATATATGTGTGTATGTTGTTTGTATGTATGTATATGTGTGTGTATGTATGTATGTATATATATATATATGTATATATATATGTATATATATATATGTATATATATATATATATATATATATATATATATATATACATATATATATATATATATATATATATATATATATGTATATGTGTATGTATGTATATATGTATGTATATATTAGGGTGTGTGTTGGGGTATCTATTTAATTATTCTAGTAGCTATATTTTGTTTTTATTGGTAGGTTAATTTTTTAGTAAGTTTAAGGTTTTATATTACAATGACACTACGATTTTGATAAGACTAAATCAATAGTAGTATTTTAGTTTATTTCATAATATTATTTAACGCACTTTCATCATCTGTTTGATGTCTGAACTTCTGTCGCAGGAAACCATCAAGGTGATTGAAAAAGTAGTAATCGGTAGGAGAAAGGTCTGGGGAATAAGGTAGGTGGGGAAGAACTTCGTAGTCAAATTCCCTCAACTTCTGGAGTGTCATTAGTGAAACGTGTGGTCGGGCATTGTCATAAAGAATGATTGGCCCTCTTTTGTTGACCAGTATGGGACGGAGGAATAGCAGTTTTTCGTTCATTTTGACAATTTCATGGCAGTATGTTTCTCCAGGAATGGTTTTTCCGGGTTTTAAGAAGTTATAGTGGATGACTCCAGCAGTACACCACCAAACAGCCACCATAACCTTCTTTTTTAAGAGCTCGGGTTTAGGGAAGGTTTTCAGTGCTTCATTTTGGTCCAGCCACCGCGAAGAAAGTTTTTTATTATTGTACAGAATACACTTTTCATCGCAAGATTCAAAAAATAATTAAAGAAAAATAAAAAATAAAGAGAAGATAAAATTTTATGAAAGAATGAAGGAAATGATGAGGGATTAAGAATGAATAAAATAACATTAAAATGTAGTAAAATGTATTAAAATGAAAACGAAGACGAAAGGAAGAAGGAATGAAGGAAAATGTGAATTGTTATAAAAGAACGAAGGGAAAAACAAGAAGGCCAAGAACTTTACGACAGAACAAAAGAAGCAAAGTTAAGAAAGCGAAAAATAATGATGGTTTCCAGAGAATAAAGAACTTGAATATTTTGGGGTGGGTAGGGAGGGAGGCAACAAACTTTAAGAAAGAAAATAACCTTTGTACAACCAATTCCAAACAGAATTTCTCTGAGTTTTGTCGTTGTAATTTTTCCTGTTGTTCTTATCATTACTGTTGTTGCTGCTGCTTCGTTTTTTTAAGCCACTGTTGCTATAGTTACTATTGCTGTTGCTAGTGCTGCTGTGTATTTTTTTCTTTTTCTTATTACTCTTCTTGCTTCTGTTTTGTTTTTTTCCCCCATGGTGTCATGTAATGTATATAATGTAATAGCAACTTCTAACATAACACTCTACTGTACCAATGTAGTAATAGCAGTTATTGTTGTTGTTGCTGTTGTTGTTGTTCGCACCGTCGTGTCATCGATGTCTATGTGTTTGAATTAACTTGAGCTCCATTCCTCACAAATAAATTCTCTAAATTCTCTCCATGCTTTCCCCGATCGCATTTATCGATTTAACTCCATTCAGCCCCGATCAAGAAGAGATCTGGGCATAAGTAGATAACCGTTTGCTGTTTAGCTGCTCATGTCCTGGTCAACCAGGCCTAAGATGAAAGGCCTTGCAGCTCTTCTTCCTTGATATACTTTATCTAGCATTACATTCTATCCTACTGGTTCTCTACAGGCCTTCTCTGTTTGCCGCTATCGTTATTTCCCTCCTCCCCCTCACGCTCTCTCTTTCTTACACGTTCTATTTCATATCATCAGTGAAGTGATTGGTATAAGAAGTGATGTAAGTTACTTATTCTTTTTCATTATTTCTATGAGGTGGTTTGTGTAAGAGGTATCAGAGGAAATTTTTACTAATTTCTCCATTATTATTTGTTATTGTGAGTTTTAGGATTCTGTGCAACAACTTAACTTTAGTGTGTCTCATAAATATATATATGCTCCGGGCTATTTTACAAGCTTTTGAAAATAGATTTTATCGAGTCTGTTACAAATAAACAGATTTTAATATGTCTGCCGTTCTTAAGGCGGCGAGCAGGCAGAATCGCTAGAACGCCGGACAGAATGCTTAGCAGCATATCGTCCGTCTTTACTATGTGTGCTAAAATTCCGCTGAGGTCAACTTTGCTTTTCATCCTTTCGAGGTCGATGAAATAAGTGTCAGTTGATCACTGGGGTTTATGCAATCACCTAGTCCTCTACTCCGAAACTGCTGGCCTTGTGGCAAATTTTTTAAAAATGTAGTGAGCTAGCCGAATCGTTACCGCGCCGAAGAAAATGCTTAGAGGCATTTCGTCCGTCTTTACGTCGTGAGTTAAAATTCCACTGAGGTTGGCTTTGCTTTTCATCCAATGGAGATCGATAAAATAAGTACCAGTTGAATACTGGTGTCGATATAATCCACTTACGACCTCATCCGAAATTGCTGGCCTTGTGCGAAGATTTGAAAGCAATATGTCTACTGTTGTTCAAGATACTTACTAACGAAGCAATGAAACTAAACCAATTCCGAGAACACTTTCCGACTCAGTATACAAATGATAAAAGTTAAGCCTATTGAATATTTTCAAGAATTATATGAACGATTTTAAAATTATTTCAACTATAAAACCGTAATTTAAGAAACAAAAGACAATGAACAAGGATGGCTTGATTGCAGCTTATCTTATAAAACAACTAAGAATGGCAAGAGCCATAAAATTTGTGAAGATTTCATAATGCTGTCTATCGAAGAATTCATCTCAATAGCTAATGACGAAACGGCTGTTAATAACGAATGTTAACTTCTGAGTATTCTTCAAAACTGACTATTTTTTATGCAAATGGATAATTCTACACTTGCTGTTTATATGAGATTATTGATGGCATATGTTTGGTATTGTGACGAAGGCAGTAAGTTGTGTGAATCTATGCTATTTACTTTAATTCTTGTTACGAATATGAAAAGAATTATCAATATTTCCTGCTTTGAAATTCTTTCTTTGTAAAAAAATGATACAGCCTTGAGCAATATTGTTCCATGTGATTCTGAGTTGAGGTGGAAGGGATTGTTCTTTATGTTGCCCGTCTTGTTTCTCTGCTTGTTTCTTTCGCTGTTCGAAAAAAAGTTCGTTTTCCATGGTTTTGTTTTTCATGTTGTTCACGTTTCTTTTTCGACGTCCTGTACCTATATGTGCATGCGTATATACATATACATGTAGACATGTAGGTATGTACATGTATGTATGTATGTATATATGCATATATATATATATATATATATATATATATAATTTATACTATTATATGATCGAATGCCATGTATCCATTTCCAAGTAAGCTTTATCTTAATAATTCCGATGCGACACTCCTATCACTATCTCTATTCTCCCTCACTTCTTCTTTCTTTCTTTTCTTCTCTTCTACCCTTTCTCTAATTCTTCTCCTCTCCCTTCACCGTTCTCTATCTGTCCCTCTCTCACCCTCACTCTTCCTCTTTGACTCTCTCATTGCTCACACGTGACCAGCGGCTATCTTTCTTTCTCCTCCTTACGCTACAAGAGACAACACGCATTTTTGCCTGTCTCCTGTCGAAGCTTGTTTCTACAGCGTTTCCCACTTCACCTCACTATAGCTTAACAGCCCTTACAGTTTGTTTTAACTGTCCTGTTTTTGTTATCAACTTTGACCCTCTGCAAATCCCAAATTTTATTTAATTTGCTTTGCGGGAACGACGGTTTTGACGAAGATACATCTTGTCTTAACGTTCGAAATGTATTTAGGCAGTGTGTTATATATCCCGGGGCCCCGATAATTTAAGGTATAAACCTGAACTTGTAATCTGGATAGAGTAACTGCCGATTTCTCAATAGCTCAGCGTAGGTATTCTCTTTTTCACTGATCTTCAGCTTTATGCTAACAGCCACTGGGCAGTTAATTTCCACAACCGTACAGTTTCTCTTCTCTATCGTAAATCATTATATTAGGCTTGTTGTGCTTACATTTTATTGAGGTCTTCACTGGGATATTCCACCAGTACACCCTTTTACCATATTGTGGGTTCTTATTGCTTTGTCCTCGGGGTTATCCTTCCGACGGATTTCATTATAGAATGTTATAGTTATAACATTATGTCTCATCGGTAGATACCACCGTGATGATATTTTCGGACAACTATTTATGATGTATGTATGTATGTATGTATGTATGTATGTATGTATGTATGTATGTATGTATGCATTTGTGTGTCTATGTGTGTGTGTGTTGTATATGTGCACGCACGCACAAATATCAAACGAAGTCGAGGTAATTTAAGATATAATGAGCGAAAGTCGTCTGAAAGGCGATGTTTCTCCGACATTAAATAACCATTGTTCTCATCACTAACAAAGTAGTGTAATTTTAATTAATTCGAAACTCTTATCTCATTACATGAAGCATGCTTACGTCCACTTCATTATTATATGTATAGCAAGCGTATTAAATTTAGCATTATATTTCAACATACCACTAAAGAATCATTTGAATATTAGAATGTTGTACGCTGTACCCTGTACGATATGGTTTCCTTTTTGCCGTTATTGATTTCAATAAACGCTGTGAGAAAGAGATGGCTTAGTTTAACAAGCGTTCTCAAAGAAACCGCATTATATACGATCATTGGAAAATATTGAATAAATAAAGTAATTGAATATAACGAACATTAGTCGTTGTTGTGTCGCTTATTGTTAGTTTGTATGTCATTTAAAAAAAAAATATTTAATTGGTATTTGTTTAGTAAACTCTTGTTGGTTTACATTTAATAGGCTGGTTCTATATGCTGTTGTTGTTATCGAAAGAGTAGTAGTAGTAGTAGTAGTAGTAGTAGTAGTAGTAGTAGTAGTAGTAGTAGTAGTAGTGGCAGTAGTAGTAGTAGTTGATGATGATTGATGGTGCTGGTAGCAGTAACTAGGCGCAGGTTGTTGGTAGTGGCGATGGAGAGCCATTGTCTACTGTTTAGCTTGGTTGACATCATCCTCATCATCATCGCCACTGCTGCTACCGCTCCAAACGCGGCCATCACCAGCAACATTACCACCAGCATCATCGTCGTCGTCGTCGTACTCCTCCTCCTCCCCCACCTCTTACTCATCATTTTGATTACCATCATCGTTATTCTTTAATTCATTCAAATATTTTACAGAATTCTGTTTTGTCATTGCATTTTTATACATATGTTCTTAGGAGTTGTATGTTATTGTAGTTTGTTTATTTGTACATATGTTTGTTTGGTTGGCTGGTCGGTTGGCTGGTCGGTTGGCTGGTCGGTTGGCTGGTTCGTTGATTGATTTTTATCGTGTTTTTTTTGTGTTGATTTTATTTAGTCATTCTTTAAAATTGATTACCTTTGTCTTCATCATTATCGAACTGTCCTTGAATAACTATAGAGATTTATTATTGTCAGATATAGATAACAGAGCTCCCACCGTTAAGATGGTGGTGAGGTGTTGGGGTGGTGTTGGTAGGTGTAGGTTGTGATGTAGTGTTAGTAGTAGTAGTAGTAGTAGTAGTAGTGGAGTAGTTACAGTTCTTTTTTCTTTGTTTGTGATTGTAAGATTCCCATCAAGTCAAGTCTACCAACGGGGGCTCTATCCACGGTTGATAAATCATATTTCATTCATCCTATTCAAGATTACCTTCGCGTTGGTGCTGGTGGCGGCAGAGGCAGCAGCATTGTTGGCCACCAAAAACGTTCCAACATGTATTCGAATAATTTCAAACTGCTAAGTGGAACAGTTAAATTATGCAAACCTCTTCCAAAATTCAAAACGTACCCGCAAGCATTTGTTGGTATCTCTGTTCTAATGGTAGAAATTTGTTTCTTTCTTAGAATGCCACTGATTCTTAGAATGCCACAAACATATAAATAAGCATAAATATATACAGATATATAAAGATATACAGATAAATATATACAGATATGGTGCATGGCTTAGTGGTTAGGGGTATTGGAATCATGATCACAAGATTGTGGTTTCGATTCCTGGACCGGGCAATGTGTTGTGCTCTTGAGCAAAACACTTCATTTCATGTTGTTCCAGTCCCCTCAGCTGTAAATGGGTGACCCTACAATGGACTAGTGTCCCGTCCACCGTGGAATATACACGCCAGAGAAACCGTGAGACCGGCATTATATAAGTCTGTAAGTGCTTTTATCTTTCATAAATACATATCTATTTATCTATCTATCTATCTATCTATCTATCTGTGCATGCATAGATATATGTGTATGAATATATATATATATATATATATATATATAATATCGTTTTTAGAATTTAGTTTGCAAGATTCTTTATGTGAGTCCGTGTGTTGAAGCATATTTTGTTGTGTCTGGGGAGAGTCATTCTCTTTTATTGCCTTATAATTTAACACACTTACAGGTAAAATTTCTACTCGTTTATTTATTCAATTTTCTAAAATTTTCGTTGCGTCTCGCAACCTTTTCAATAGTTATTGACTCTGTCCATTATTCAAACAAACAAAACGAACGCAACTTGAATAACAGACAGAGTCAACAACTATTGAGACGAATATTTTAGGAAAATAAATAAGTAAATGGGTGAAAATTTTACCGGTGAGTGTGCTAAATTATAGGGCACTAAAAGAGGATGACTCTCCCCAGACACAACAGAATATTTATTTATCAATATATAGTTATATATTTGTATACGTATGTATGTATTCTACAACATAGATACACACATGCTTTGAACATGTAGCGTTTCTTACTTTGTTTCTTTTCTTTTGCTTATTTATTTTTAATTCTACACTGATAAAGGATTTATGCGAAACGTTACTCAACTTCTTTTCCCTTCCCTTTTTGACGGCATACAATTCGCTGTGCGCAACCAATTTCATCTTATTTTATATTAGTCTATATTTTGTCATCATATTTTCAATTTTAAGTTTTCACATTGTCCAATTGTTCGTCTCTTATTACTCGCTTTCGATTTGTGTTACATACACAACGATTGTGTATGTGTGTGTATGTGTACGTGCACACACAAACATACACGCGCGCGCACGCTAGCACACACACACACACAACAGAACATCGAAGTCAGCTAACAATACCATTTCTTCAAAGATTACCAGAAGGGATCCAAAACTTGAAATATTGAAATACCAGGTAAAAGTATAAACATCTACCTCTATTATTAATTTTTATAATTTGCATCGTCTTAGCCTTAAAAAATAATGCATATGTTTGTGTGCGCATGCATATATATATATATATATATCCAGTGTTGTTCTTTGTATGTACATACATTCATCTATTGTTACTTGTATGTATGTAGGTATATATATATGTATGTATGTATATATATATATATATATATATATATATATATATATATATATAGGCGCAGGAGTGGCTGTGTGGTAAGTAGCTTGCTTACCAACCACATGGTTCCGGGTTCAGTCCCACTGCGTGGCACCTTGGGCAAGTGTCTTCTACTATAGCCTCGGGCCGACCAAAACCTTG
>NC_142935.1:30566399-30583899 GCF_046866305.1 Octopus bimaculoides
TACACGTACATATACACACCTGGCGACTTGGTTTCTTATTAACCACACAGGGTCGAAACACAGAGGAGACAGCACAAGGACAGATAAAACATTAAAGTGGGGAAAAAAATAAAATCGAATGAAAAGAACGGTAATGATAAATGGAAAGGTGGATTGACATCTACTCGAACCCTGAACTCCAGATAACGTCATTGAACGTTTTTAGAAAAAAAGTTTTTAACACGTGTTATTTTATTTTTGTCTCTTTCTCCTCGCTGTGTGTTGCTTGTGTTACATACTCAGTGGACAAATGAAGTGCGGTCTGGGGCCATACGGAATTTTATTTCCATCCAAACAATACATATTTACAGTTCCGTTACCAGTTATTAATCATCGCAGCAGTTGCAAGGTAAAATATAAAATTCTTTGTTTCTCTGTAATAATTATTGTGGCATTTACCGTTAAATTAGCAGTTCCATACATGAGTTTCTATTTCGTTCATTTGCTTATATTTCATTAATTTACACTGCATACAAAAATACAGACATACTATATACATACAACTGCTCACAAAAATCAAGATTAATGTATATTTTTTTAAGTTCATAATTTTTTGTTTACAATATTGAAAAATATGCCATCAAAGGAAAGACGTAATCTCTCCAGAAACACGTATAAAGCGAGGATGATTGCAGAAAATCGAAGGCGAGAGTTTCGACAGAGAAGGGAGATGAGGCTTTCTCAAGAATAGCCGAGGTATGCTGCAACATGTCAAATGGAGTCTCTAGAGAGAAGGGAGATAAGACATTCCCATTATATATATATATATATATATATATATGTACGATGGGCTTCTTAGAGTTTCCGTCTACCATATCTATTCACAAGGCTTTATTCGGCTCGAGGCTATTGTAGAAGACACTAGCCCAAGGTGCCACGCAGTGAGACTGAACCCGGGGACCATGTGGTTGGTAAGCAAGATACTCACCACACAACCAGTCCTGCGCCTATATAATTGCAAACATTACAAAAATGGTACGAACAGATGGTGGAGGAACGGAAATATTTCACCTGAAAGCTATAGAAGACAAGCTCTTCATAAGGACAAAATGCTGAATATACACATTTATGGGAAAGAAATTCACATGAAGTGTAGTTTAAAAAATATCTCACGATGGAAGGCTTTTTTATGGAACCCTTAACACACGAAGCACCCTAACGCGAACTTTTGGATAAATGTTTTCCACCTTTTTCAGTTAAAGTAATGTAGAGAGTGGTTAGAGTAAACGGTCAAGATTCAGCACCGTGTCGTTTCATGCACACAGACATTCGGATATCTTTGTATGTTTCAGCATTCAAGCCACTACTGTTCAAGCTGGAAGCGTTACAGGACATTCCGCTTGAGATGGGACACGGATATGCCGTCTATGTCTGTATGTGTGAGTGGCATCTTCGTGATGGTGTCGGAAACATCAGAAATCGAAGCCATTTGCATAATATTGGTAGAGCAGCAGCATGAGATAACAAGGATAATGATTAACTGGGACAAATCAATGGACTGGCAATTCGACATTTAAAGGGCAACACCATATTCCATACTGGACAATGCCTTTTGCCGTCGAACTGATGGTCTGATAAAGATACTCGTGGTCTCATTCGATCCCATACCAGATTAATAATAACTGGGAAGAGGTTGTGGTCAGTGTTACTAGTCTCACTGATAAATGGGTAAGGGATGATTTTTTCGAAAAGTCGGTCAGATGTGGGTAAGTCCTATATCATATATGTCTGTTTTACCGTTTGACCATCTTATCTTCTAGCAAACGCCTGAGTGGTTTGGAGCTCATGGTCGTTCGTTTCTCCTAAAAAGGAATGGTTTCTCTGGTTACATGGTCCATCTGCTGCTAATGCCTAATAAAAAAAAATAGTAATCCTTCTGGATATGCTGTATTTTTGCATGTGATTATATCTGCAGAAATTTATGGATAACAATAACAGAACAGTAATGATTGTTGCTACAGAACAGTTTGAGACATTCCTCTTTGTGTGTTTTTATTACAGAAGTTTCCACAGCTCCGTGTATCTATTAGACATCCAACATTTTATTTATACGTATGTGTTTATTTATACAAAGAACAGTACTATTTCTGTATGTTGTGTAAGTATCTAATGCCTGTTGTTTTTCTCCAATGCGCCTTTAGTAATAGAGATCGTTTCTATTTTCAGTTCACATATACTAGATATTTTTTTATTTGAACAGCTTATCCAGTTCTTTTATAAATATACTGACAATGTCTGTTGAAAATGATACAGCAATTAGAAGATATATATTACGGGTAGTCTTTGAAAAGAATGCAAAAGCGAGTGTTTGTGTCAATTGGAATGTCCTGAAATAACATTGCATTAGAATGTTTTTCAAAGTCATGCTGTATGTTCGTACCGTGTCTTTTCTAAACATATAACTTCATAGCTTTTACTTCATAAAACCCCAGTTCTGTCATATTTTAACTAAGAATGGGCAATTAAAAACTACACACGCCACACACATCCATAATCACCGCATACATAGCAGTTATCTTTTATGCTTTACTTCTTGAGTCTCATCGGGTATTGAATAGCCTTTGCTTTTGTTTTTCATTTAGTTCTTACATTTGAATTTTTTTTTTTTTTGGTATTGTTTATAACCCGAGTCTCTATTTTATAGTTATTGGGGGTCCATAAAGATGGAAAATGTCTTTTAATAATATTTTGTTCAGGAATAAATCAGCGAAATGGCAGAATCCTCAGCATGCCTGAGGTGGGGGGAGGAATACTTAGCACTTCTTTCATCACTACTTTCTGAGTTCAAATCTCTCCGAAGTCGACTTTGTCTTTCATTCCTTTCGAGGTCAATAAAATAAGTACCAGTTGAATATTGGAGTCGATGTTATCAACTTTCTTACTTTCCTGAAATTGCAGTCCTTGTTCCAAAATTTGAAATTAATATTTCGTTCAGGATTAAGGCGGCGAGCTGGCAGAATCTTTACTGCATAACAGCATTTCTTCCGACTTTGCGTTCGGAGTTCAAATACTGCCGAAGTCGACTTTGCCTTTTATCGATGTAATCTATTTACCCTCTATGCCGACATTGCTGGCCTTGTGCCAAAATCGGAAAGCAATATTTTGTTTAGAATTTTTCTATAGCTGTATTAGCTTGACTTTGCTCTTTCCTTTACAGCTATCGTCTATCGTCGTCCTGGAGCGACTGTTTTATAATATATTACGAGTAATACGTAATATATTGAAATGGTCATTTTGCTTGGCTTCTTAACTAATCTTGATAAACCAATAATCTCCTTTCTGAGAATGTTATTGCTGTTGGCACTCCGTCGCTTACGACGTCGAGGGTTCCAGTTGATCCAATCAACGGAACAGCCTGGTCATAAAATTAACGTGCAAGTGGTTGAGCACACCACTGACATATGTACCCTTAACGTAGTTCTCTGGGATATTCAGCGTGACACAGAGTGTGACAAGGCTGACCCTTTGAATTACAGGCACAACAGAAACAGGAAGAAAGAGCGAGAGAAAATTGTGGTGAAAGAGTACAGCAGGGTTCGCCACCATCCCCTGCCGGAGGTTCGTAGAGCTTTAGGTGTTTTCGTTCAATAAACGCTCACAACGCCCGGTCTGGGAATCGAAACCGCGATCCTATGACCGCGAGTCCGCTGCCCTAACCACTGGGCCATTGCGCCTCCACTCTGAGAATATTAATAGTGTAACATCACACTGAAGCAATTAGGGAATTACCAGCTATTATTTTAGTTTTAATTTAACGCGTCTATAAATTCATTCTTCGCTTTTTATTTCATTAGTGTGTTGTACTATTTTGCTCATTATATTCTAAATATTTTGAACGTCTATTTTTAGCTTAATTCACTCGTTTCCATTTCATTATCTGATGTGACACTACTATTTCTTATTTCTTTTCTCTCTTCAATGCGACCTCGTCACATTTTTCCAAACTGAATTTCCTCACCTATTTCCCTACTGAATCGGTGCACCGTAAGATAATATCAAGTAGTTTATAATCTACAGCAGACAGCTTGAAATCACCCTAATACGAACGATGTTTAATTTACACACTATAACGTTTGTCTCTACTCCTAATATGCTTTGGTATGTTAGCTAAGTGTGTCAGCATCAGATAAAAATGATCGATTTGTTGGTCAGTAATTGATTCTACATACATATAAGACATTGCAGCATCACTTTTGTTCTTGTGGAAATTCATTTGCTTGTTTCGAGTAATAAGATTGAGATAAGGCTTCGTATACTGGGCATGAGACATTTAGGCTCAGCTGTTTTGGCACCACCTTTTTTGGCGTCGCTGATTCTACGCTGACTTTATTTGACAGCAGACGTTTTAATGTTTCTCTCGTATTAATGCTTCTCTCGTTCTCTCTCTCTCTCTCTCTCTATTTGAATGAGCTTATGTCTCTATGTATATAAGAAAATTATTTCTGTCGCTCATTCATTTAATTGCGATCTCCAGCATGGCCGCAGTCAAATGACTGAAACAAATAAAAGAATAAACCAACCAATTTCATTTTTTTTTTGTGGCTAATCTTTTTGATCCATACGAAGTCTCTATTGATTTTTAATTCTTTAAATATTTCCAGCTACATGTTACTATTCATGATCGACATTTCTGATTTTGAAATATTCGCACTTCGATCTTTCTCGAATTCAATTGTGTTCAAAATTTTCTTGGTATCGTTCTGGATCAATTTTTGTTGATCGATATATAGATATATGGTTGATCGATATATATATATATATATATATATATATATATATATATATATATATATGTGGTTAGCATGTCCGTGCAACTGGTTTCCGTCATCAGAGATAAGGTATGAATATTCTAGACGGGGAAAATTCATAGTTTAGAAGGAATAAAATAGAATACAGGGTAAAAGTAGTTAGAAAAATATAGGCAGGAGAATAATGTTCACAACTCATACCGATCGACATCCATATCCTCTGGAAAAAGATGAGTTGTGAACATTATTCTCCTGTCTATATTTATCTAACTATTTTTACTCTTTATTCTTCTATTTTATTCCTTGTAAACTGTAAATTTTCCCCATCTAAAATAACCACCTGTGTTACTCGGTGTTATTTTTGGTATTGTTTTGGTGAAATAGCGAGTTGGACGGAGCTGCTCTTCTTTGTGTCTCCTGCCGCGATGTGGGTTCGTCTGGTATCTTGGATAGTAATCCGTCCAGACGTTCCTTGAAAACTTCCACATCAACACCATGTAGATCTCTAAGGCAAGATGTTATTTCTTTCGTCACACACAGACATACACATATATAAGCAAGGGCAGTAACAGAAAAAAATGCAAACGACAAACACAAATATTCGTTTACAAAGAATATATTATAACTCAGAAACAAACAAAAAAAAAGAATTTGTTGTGCAAAGTGACACTAATTGGAAAGATGGTGGTTCTTTCGGATTTATAAAAATATAGAAATGAAAATTTCAAGTTTTTAGAAGTAGGACAAACCACGAACTGGAACTAAATTAAAATGCTTAATTAAATGAAGAGCTGGAGAGAAAGAGCAACTGCTTCTTTTCGATAACTGGATATTGACTTTCATGTTTGTCGTCCTTCTTGGGTGTCAATCGCTGTTTCTATTAAGCTGTAAGGATTTCCAGTCTGCGGCACAGGAGGAACAATTATGGTCTTCAAATTTTCAACAGCAACAATTTCTTCATTAAATAAGAGGCGGAACGATGAATTAAGCGGAAGCCGTATTATATGGATAATATCTAAGAAATCCATCTAGCATAATAATCCAATGAGTTAATAATCTTGGATAGTCTATAACAATCTGAAGAAGCTTTTAGTCTAACCAAGGAATCTAATCATTGGGAATCGGAAGACCATGAGGCTTCAGCAATCTGATACTTCTAAAATGTTAAATTAGATTTTCTATACACACTTGTAAAAAAGCTCATGTCATCAAACACGTTAGACATTGTTGTAGATTTTTTTTTCAGTTTTCTTAATTTATAATCTGTAGATAACATCAAGATAATAGAAGACATCTCTTAGTTTATTATTAGTTATAAGAATCATTAATCTCGGTCTGGAAAGCGACCACATTTGGAAGACCGAAAGGTTATGTAAAGTATTAAAACAACGCATCAGTTTCAAAGATAAAGCAGAGACTTTTCTTCTAAGAAAAAAAAAACAAAAAAAAAAACAAAGGGAGATATGAAAGTAAGGATTAGTTTTAAATTAATCTTCTGAAAACCGAAAAAGAAAAGGAAAAGGAAAAGACGGATGGGAGGAGGGGGAGGAAAAGAAGAAGAAACGCCACAACAGCGACGATAACAAATGTCAGCAGCTCCATGACTCCGTCGTAGTAATGCTAGTAGGAAAATAAACGAGACGACAATTCAGAAAATGATTATATTTATGGTGGTCGTAGTGGTTACTGATAACCATGGTGATATTGTTTGATGATGTTGATTGATAATGAATAACTAAAATGAAAAGATGAAAGAAAACGAAACAAAACATTATGACAAGTCTGAAGGAAAGAAGGAAGAGAATGGTGAGCTACAAAAGAAAATTTGAAGAAACTACTCCAACAATATATAATTATATCCTCAACCAAACACACATACACACACACATTATATATATATATATATATATATATATATATATATATATATATATATATATATATATATATATATTCATACACGCACAAACATACACAAACGAAAGGCAAGAAGAATAATAACCGATTCGAACATAAACACAGAATACGAACTACAATAATTAGGAACAAATTAGAGTATAATCAAGTTCATTTGTGTTCAGAATATTTTTTATTTTTATTCATAACTGGGTTTGTGATTACAAAAAAATGATTACTAAAGTATAAGAATAAAGCGTAAAATAGGAAATGGCTGTTGTTGTTACTGTTGTAGAATTGAATAAAGAAATTTTCTAATCTTAAATCCAAAATGTCGGCCATTAGAATATGCAAACGACGAATACATTGCCGATGCTCTCCAGCATTTATTGCTTATTTCGTGATACACGAAAAGGGAAAAAGAGGTAAAATTGTTATTCAGACTGGTATTTAGTCAGAGGAGTGGGTCGGGCACAATGAGGACTATTTAATGTATCTTTGACTTTGAGAAAGAAAATATTTTTCTGGCGTCGATTATAATCGACTTGTCTCCTTCCGGAGATATTTCGGGCCCTTTTTACCTCTAGTATTACTGTCATGATGAAAGGTGGTGAATTGGTGGAGTAGTTACTACTCTTTATATTCGGAGTTCAAAATCTGCCGAGGTCACACTTGCCGTTCATTTTTTTTCAGGTTCGATAAAATGAAGAATCGGTCAAGTACTAGAGGCCCTGTAATCGACTTCCCTTCATAAAATTATTCGCCATGCAAAATTATCGGGAATTATTATTACTGGCGGGACCTGTAGAAATTCCACGGTATAATTCAGCACATTTAAAAACACTGTTAGTAGATGAAACACAAGCAAGGAGTTTCAAAGAATTCTTTTCATATCCTTCCATTTAATCAACGCTTTTAGATATAATTGAAATGAATTTTGATGGCATTGCTTATTTACTTCTTTGTAATACGTTTGACCGATTTAATGTGCCTTATAATTTAAGGAAATAAAAGGTGAATTAAAAATATAAAACTTATATATATTGATTAAATGTTTATCATTTACAATCTTTATTACATAATTGACAAAGTAAATAAATGAATGCAAACTATATTTCATATAATTAAATGTACACAGAAAAAAAGTATCAACTTAGTCACTGAATTAGATACAAACATTTTACATTACAAACGAAATTACTACAAACTGTACGTGACATACATATATATGTAAACAGAAATACAAAACCTGAACTAATTTAAAGCTGTATGAAATAAGCAATGTATGTGGTCGCAGACTGTAATTACTGACTGTATAAACTGAATGCAATATGAATGACATACATTTACATGTGATTAATAAAATTCTAGACTTACTCTCTCAACACTTCTTTATACACAATGTTTTTGTAAGAGTTTTACCTTCCTATTTGCCTTGTCTGTTGGTCTCAACTACACTTACTACCACAGTAAAATAATTTCCACATATGCCACAGATAATTTCTTGACCCTAGAAAATGCCTTTGCGTTAACTCAAGGGATTTTAAAATTAAAAATATGAAGACAAACTATACTTTTCGTTGTCCAGCCACCAAGTCCCAGTTATTCACAACATGAGATTATTTTCATTTGTTTTTCATTTTACTTCAGTCCAGCGATCTATCTATTTGTATATCTATTAATATATTTCTCTGTTTGCATAACTTTTGATACATCGGTAGGTTCACCTGGCTGTCAGTGTGTCTGTTTGCCTGTCTGTCCGTTATCTGTCTGCTGTCTGAGTAACTATCATATCTATTTTTCCTCCTGCCGATGTCTGATATCTGTTTACTTTCATAATACCGATAAGCATTTAAACCTAGTGACAGCATTAAAAAAATTAAGAATAGTGGTGCTCCAGCATGGCTACAAGTTTTGGTCTGAAACATGTTTAAGTTAAAAATGTAACTTAGACAGCCTTTTGCTAACTGAGATTAATTTAACTATCTATCGATAAATCTTTTAAAGCTTAAAGTTATACATCTTCAAGGCATTGTTTCACTATGTTCGACCGTGCTTGCGATTTTAACACAAATGCAGAATAATATAGACCTCCTCCTCCCCTTCACACTCTCTAATAACGTAGACCTCTCTCTCATAATATAGAGCTTCTCTCTTATTCTCTTTCTTTCTATTTTTCACGGATTCGACTATTGTCGTTTCGTTTCTTTGCTTGTCTCTTTTTCTCGCCTTCCCTGCCTCCTCTCTCTCTCTCTCTCTCTCTCTCTCTCTCTCTCTCTCTCTCTCTCTCTCTCTCTCTCTCTCTCTGTATATATATATATATATATATATATATATATATATTCCTACAGTCGATGACGTAAGCGTAATACACGGATGAAGCATGCAGGAACAATCAGAGTAACAATTATCATAAATTGAATAGTTTAATGAAGGCGCCTGCTGCACCTCCGCGTTCCATAGTTGTCGTTAGCATTTCCATTTACTCAAATAGAATTCTTTGCGTGCTAAATTGGTTTCGTTTTGTCATGGGATTCGATTAATATTTTTCTGATGTAAGTTTAGACTTTTATCACATTTTCGTGGGAAACGTGTTATATCTGAAGTTTTTCGGATGTGCTATGTGTCATGTGCGTTAATGTTGGGTAGATTCTGTCGGTGATGCGTTGACTGTGTTCTGCTATTGGGTGGTAATGCTGTAGAGATTAAGTTGTGTGTATTGTCGATGTTTTAGTAGCGGTAGTCAATTATTATCGTTGCACAGTATCCAATATTGTGATGTTCTAGATTTAAAATATTGAATTTGCCGGGGATTTGTGCCATCTGTCAAGTCACAACAAAGATCTCAAACAGACAGTACTTCATGCAGTTCCAAGTAAAACCTATTTTTGCCATACGCCAAGATTGTAGGGTATTTCTAAAGTGTCCAGTTGTTTCTTCAGGTTGGGCGGCATCGAAACCGATCCTCCGGTGACAACAGGAAGAACATGTTTGATTCACGCAGCTGCCACATCTTGACAATTTCAATTGTCAAGCTTCCATATATATGTCTGCCTTTCTCTCCCTCTCTTTCTCTCCCTCTCTTTCTCTCTCCCTCTCTTTCTCTCTCTCTTTCTCTCTTTCTTTCTCTCTTAGGGCTTCGAGCTGGCAGAATCTTTAGTGCGCCGGACGAAATGCTTAGCGTTATTTCGTTCGTCCTTAGGTTCTGAGTTCAAATTCTGCTGAGGTCGACTTTGCATTTCATCCTTTCGGACTCGATAAATTAGTTTGTGGTAGTTTTACCGATCAGCTATTATTAACATCACAAAGAACGGCAACTCATTGTTACTGCTAGCCAAGTCTGCAGATGTTGACAACCGGTTAAATAGTCGAGAGCTTGTATCCTGTGGCTGGTGATTCGGCGTAACTCTGACAAATATTCTTAATAACACAGAGCTCAGAAAAGAACTCGTGGCAAATAAGAAGCACCGCTCACTGGTAAAGGGCGGGGGGAACTGTAAAACTTGGAAATATTTTTCATTAGTTTTCAGCTCTTGCGATAAACTACTGAGTAAATTTCCTAAATGATTAAGCGTGTGGAAACTGAGAGGTGTTATTAAATCATTGATATTTACAGAAGAGGGAACGACCGTACTATAACAATAAACTCTTGCTATATCGATCAAGTATTTCGCAGTACTACAACGACTCAGTACTTGAGTATAATTCATCACTGATGACGATACAGTTCTATATTTAAGAGATGAGGAATTATGTACATTATTTGCATTATTTACATTTGACGGATATTTGTCCTCATCTTGTTTGTTGCTTACACAACGCTTCAGCTGATATACCCTCCAGCCTTCATCAGGTGTCTTTGGGGAAATTTCGAATCTGGTTTCTCATTCCTAAGGTATTTTTTCGATGTTGTTGTTCTTTTATATTATGGGTTCAAAACCCAATATTGCCAATTTTGTCGTTTATCTTTTCAGGGACCTCAACATACATAAAATAATCGTGCAGATTTAATTCATTCACGCAACATTAAAAAGGGGGATTGTCGCTTTTAAGAGAAATATTTGTTGTTTTCTTGTTTTGTTTTATTTGGAATGCTAATAGATAAAAAAAATGTGTCAATGAGTATATGTAACAATGTGTGTGTGTGTCAGTATGTGGGAATCAGTATGTATGTGTACGTGTGCCAGAATATGTCTGTACGTCAATGTGTGGTGGTGGTTAAAAATTAACTCAAAATTGGAGACCCAATTGTCATAGAATAGATTGGGGGTATGTAGACTCAAGAGAAAAAGAAATTGAGATTAAAACCGACGTATTTGGAAGCGATTGACATGAGTTTCACTTAACACTTTACTATCTTATGACTCTTTTCTACTTTCTCCCTAACTTTAATTCCTAGTCTAATTCCCACTTCCCCAACATCCTTCTGATGGGCTTTATTGCCAAGCGGACTCCTTTAATACATCTTTTTTTTTGCATATCTATATATTCTTTATATCTTTGTTTTGATTGGGTGTATATCTTATCAGAATATGTTCGGTGTTCTTTTGATTTCATGTTTTATGATTTTAGTTATCTAGGTTCTGTTATCAGTACATCCTTATTACTTTATGACTGTAGGTGTATAATCTCTCTCTGTCAATAAATTTGCACTCAGAGAAAGTAAGGAACTCAATCCGATAGTTTCCATAGCAACAGTACATCTTAGAATAAGTCTTATTTGTGAAGTCATAACGAAGCTATCTCATCACTTCTGACATTTTCCTAAAGTCTACTCGCTTGATGTGATTTATGACGAATGCAATTAACTATCCACGTTTGATTTTTTCCAGGTCCTGCCTATACTTCTGAGGAAAATATGTCGCAAAATCTCTAGACACCATCAGCAGATGATCACAAAGGATATACAAATCAAGCTTGATATTTTTCTTTTTACATTCGTACTTTTTAAGGAAGCTCTCAAAATATTGGAATTTGTAGAACATTGTTTTTACAAACGTTTTATGCCACCGCCTAGTAGTCTTAATTTTCATGCTTCCTGTTCTCTTAAATGCATCGAAGATCTCATCTCTTTTGCCTTCATAGAACAGGTTGATCTTCGATTCAAATGTTAAAAAACAGATGCCATATAACACAATTTGATCAGTCAAACATTATTGAAATGCATCATGTTCACGTCACCTTGCTCAGTACAAATAAGAAACAATCTATTCTTTGGAGATTCCTGTCTCTTTCAAAAGCGCTTCGACATGACAGCCATTAAATTGCAAAATAATCTACTTGAAAACAACCGAATTTTTATCTCTCTATTTATTAATAAGTTTTCATTACATCTTGCAACAATTCTTCAAGTTCACTTCTCAGGTCGCTGCAGCATGTGTTCAGTTTCTGGGCAGTTCGCGCCAGTTCTGGGATATTTCTTTGATGCTAACGTCGGTTTCCTTATGCTACTCCATACTGGTTGCAACGTTGTGTGCAACCACAGCAAGATATTTCCACTCAAATTTTCCCTCACCGCGAATCCGTCAAGTTTTGGAGCAAATAAACTCCCATCTAAGGTTAGCAAAAGAGACAACGCTAGAAAATCTGTTCCGAGGTTTTGATCCAGGAAACGGCATTGTTGTTGTTGGCACTCCGTCGCTTACGACGTCGAGGGTTCCAGTTGATCCGATCAATGGAACAGCCTGCTCGTGAATTTAACGTGCAAGTGGTTGAGCACTCTACAGATACGTATACCCTTAACGTAGTTCTCAGGGATATTCAGCGTGACACAGTGTGACAAGGCTGACCCTTTGAATTACAGGCACAGCAGAAACTGGAAGAAAGAGCGAGAGAAAGTTGTGGTGAAAGAGTACAGCAGGGTTCGCCACCATCCCCTGCCGGAGCCTCGTGGAGCTTTTAGGTGTTTTCGCTCAATAAACGCTCACAACGCCTGGTCTGGGAATTGAAACCGCGATCCTATGACCGCGAGTCCGCTGCCCTAACCACTGGGCCATTGCGCCTCCACTGGAAACGGCATTATACAATGATTAAAGCATCAATCTTTACGTTAGTGATTTCACCCAATTTCAGAGCGAAATGTTACTTCCAACAGTTTCACTTCAGATCATCAGCAATAGACCAAAATTTCATTGTGTCTTCGGACGAAGGAATTTTCGCTATCTTATCCTTTACTTCCATTCTGTAGGAGATGAGGAATGATTTTCAAATATGATTTCTCTTATCTTGTACTTTTACGTATTTCAGTCATTGGAGTGTGGCCATGCAGGAGCACCACCTTGAAAGGCTTAGTCGAATAAATTAATCCCGGTAATTATTTTTTTCTTTAAGTTGGGTAATCATTTTATCGATCTGTCTTGCCAAATTGCTGGGCTACGGGGGCGTAAATTAACCAACACTGGCTGTTAAGTGGTGGACAAACACGGTAATGATGTGTTTACGTCCCCGAACTTAGCGGTTCGATAAAAGAGACCACCAGAATAAGTACCAGCCTTTACAAAAGAAGCACTAGAATTGATTCATTCGACCAAAGAAAATTCTTCAAAGCAGTGCTCCAGCATGACCGCAGTCTGTTGACTGAAACAAATTAACAATAAAGGATTTGCAGGATTTACTCGTGTACGAGTCACACACATATAAGTCTCACTTGTGTATAAGCTGCACTCGTGTATACGTCGTACCCCCTAATTTAGTGTTAAATAGTTTTGCCCCGAGAAGTTGCACCCCAGTTTTTTTTTCTGTTAAGATCAATTGTAGAATAGTAAACAGCAAATTAAATCGAGTGGTCATGGCTGGAATGTTTTTGATAATAGATCTACTCATTCATGGCTGACCTAACAACAACATTAGTAACAGCAAAAAGAACGGATTCTAGAAAAGAGAAGCGGTATTTCAGAAGATCTAATTTTAGACCGATGTAGACTCTTAGCACACTTCGGAATGATTGATGGAAAGTTATATGCCCTCAACAAGCATTTTAGAAAATTAGGTATTAGGCGACGAGTTACTGAAAATGTCATACCATTAACAATGAGAGAGAGAAAGAGAGAGGCCAAACATGAAACGTTGGTAAGGCAACACTTGTGTATATAAAGGATAAAATGGGAGAGAGAAAGATAGAAGAAGGAAACATTTACAGAAAGTAAAGAAAGATTTGATTGACTGATTGATTCATATATAAGATAGCTAGACAGGTAGATTGGTAGGCATGTTGGTAGGTAGGTCGGTAGAGTTCACAACGGACAAGAGATGTATTTTCAAAGATATCGTGACAAAAGAAATCCAATTTATTTATCGATGAAAGTGAATTTGATCTCGCTCGCTAAATACTTTGAACACAACCAAATAGAAACCGACTTACAATAACAACATACGAGAAGAATGAAATTGATCGTATCCTGAAAGGGATTATTCTATATATGTGTGTGTGTGTGTGGAGGGCTCTCTCTCTCTCTCTCTCTCTCGCTCTCTCGCTCTCTCGCTCTCGCTCTCTCTCTCTGTATGTATATGAATATTATACATATGTATATAATATTCCTCACACACATGCTTATATACATTCTGTATGTACGTATGAATGAATGTATTGAAGTAGTCGACTATTTTGTAATAATTTTAGCTTGTGATTTTCCTAAGAGTGTCATGAAGGTATGTTAAAATGCAGATTTGTGTGTGTGTGTGTGTGTGTGTGTGTGTGTGTGTGTGTGTGTATATGTGTATATATATATATATATATATATATATATATATATATATATGCAGATTTGTGTGTGTGTGTATATATATATATATATATATATATATATATTACTTCTAATATAGGATAAAAAAAAATTTTTCCAGAGAAAAATTCCAAAGTGGCCAGCATATTAAAAATACCTTTAAAGGTGGAAATTAGAGACGATTATAAACAAGGGCAAAAGAAAAAAATATTTCTATGCCAATATGCTGAGAATAGACTTTAAATCGTCAATCACCACGTTACAATATACATTCGCTATGAATACACGATTTGCTGAACTCGAGGAAGGCAAGCTAACAGAATTTTTTTAAAAATTCGTTATCTCTATATTGAATCAATTTCAGGATTAATCCCACGGATTTTTCCCTCTTCAGTAGAAAATACTATAAGAAATAAATGAAGGGAGTGGATCACATTAATAGTCTCGGTAATTGCATAAGTTAAACAACAATGAGTAACAAAAGTAACTCATTCATACATACATATATTTTGAAATAACGAACGTTATTCATTCTATTTTCCTTCATTTATCTATTTATACAAACCCAACAGTTACTACGGATTTCTTGGTGTATATCCAGTAACAGGAGCATTTCTACTCTGATGACATCAGGTAGCCAATAGCTGTGGATGAGCTTCACATAACATTTTACAAGGTTTTTCACAATCTTATATAACTATTTATGTCATTATTCAGTTTATTTCAAGATTTCTTGCTAATAGAGAAAAATCCAAGACCCCTTCATTGGAATTTCAATATCAACAACAGGGTATTTTTGTATGTATGTATGTATGTATGTATGTATGTATGTATGTGCAGATCTATATGTTTTATGTATGTGTTCTCATGCATACAGTTGCGTATCTAGACATATTCATATATATTTAAATGATAAACTTCTGGAAAGTTTTACAGATTTCTACAGTTCCAATGATGGATTGGATCTGTAGACTTTGACTTACCTTTCTCCTTTCTGGTTTTGAGAAGCCTAATTTCTCAAGATTCATATTTAGGCAGCGTGTTACATATCCCAGGGCCCCAATAATTACAAGTATAAACCTGAACTAGTAATCTGGATAGAGTAACTGCAGATTTCCCAATAGTTCATCATAGGTGTTCTCTTTTTCACTGATCTTCAGCTTTATGTTAACATCCACAGGACAACTAATTTCCACAACTGTGCACCGTTTCTCTTCTCTGTTTCAAATCATTATATCAGGTCTGTTGTGCTTACATTTTATTGAAGTCTTAACTGGGACATTCCACCAGTATTCCATGTATGTATGTATGTATGTATGTATGTATGTATGTATGTGTGTGTATGTGTATGTGTGTAAATATATATATATATATATATACTTATGCATATACATTTATGTGTGGAGAGAGAGAGAGAGACAAACAGATACGTAGACACAGATACATGTATACACGGATGGATGTATTTTATATATATATATGTGTGTGTGTGTGTGTGTGTGTGTGTGTGTGTGTGTGTGTGTGTGTGTGTATGTGTGTGTGCGCGTTTCCGTATAAGCCGAATTTCCAGTTGAGAGCATGTTGAAAGGAGAGGACTTGATCACATCCGTTTGCGCTGTCCTTTCATTTTTTCCGGTGAGCTTCCTTATCCATTTCCACAGCTCTTTTGTAACACCCCCTCCCTGGTAATGCACACATACACACTAACACACATGCATATGCACTTAAATACAAGTCTGTACATGTTCATATATATATTTGCATACTAATCACACCTACATACATGTGTGCACAAATATAAATGTAAGATATGGATATATATTCTTTTATTCTTTTACTTGTTTCAGTCATCTTGAGTGCGGCCATGCTGGAGCACCGCCTTTAGTCGAACAAATCGACCCCAGGACTTATTCTTTGTAAGCCTAGTACTTATTCTATCGGTCTCTTTTGCCGAACAGCTAGTTTACGGGAGGGTAAACACAGCAACATCGGTTGTGAAGCGATGGTGGGGGACAAACACAGACACAAACATATACACACACACATACATATATCCACTCTGCCAAATCCACCCATAAGGCTTTGGTCGACCCGAGGTTATAGTAGATTGGATATAAATGATGGGCATAAGGCTAGCTTCATTTCTTGATTGTGTTTTTTCCATCTTTTTCATCCTCGGGTTTCGTTCCGGTTTTTTTTTTTTTTTTTTTTTTTTTTGCAATATCTCTAAAACTCGTAAACATGATGTGGTGTTTTAGGGTTTAAAACTTTTAGTACAGACGACTGTTAAATTATCCTTCCACATTTGAAATGTTTGTAGCATGAAACCGTTTGGTTACATGAATTGGCTGTTATGAAACTAAATTTATAATACCGTATAGATAATATATATATGTGTGTGTGTGTGTGTGTGTGTGTGTGTGTGTGTGTGTGTGTGTGTGTGTGTGTGTATGTGTATTATATAATATGTGTATGCCTATATGTTTATATTTCAAAAGTACATTACGCTTGAACCAGTACTAAAGTGATAAATCACCCAGAAAGCAATTTCTAAGCAAAAATGAAGGAAAAACAAAACAGGACGAAGAATAATATAAAGTCAACATATTATGTTGTCAAAAGAAAAAGGGGAAAAAAAGAATTCAACGGTCTGTGCAGTTTGTTGGTTGTTTAGAGAGATGGAAGAAGAGAATATTAAGTAAAAAGAAAACTGTGTTTAGGGAAGGCAAGTATCATGATGAATCATGCTGGAACGGAAGTCGTCGAGCGGGTGTGTATTTTAGAGACACACAGGCACGCATATACAGAGTAGATGGCCATTATCGGAATGCGCTGAAAGAGTTAAGCATAGGTGGGAGGGGTTTGTGTGTGTGTGAGAGAGAGAGAATAGAAAGAGAGAGTATGAGGTAAAGTTGAAGATGTTGAAGGAAGTGATTACGATCGGATCGTTAATGATATAATGGCGTAATCGCTTATGTATGATGTCAACGTGATAGAATGGTGTGTTGACATAAGAAAATGTACTGGTATAATGGTATGTCGATGGTTGTCACAAAATGTAGATTTTTAAATACCTGTGCAAATATTTTTGCTTTC
>NC_142935.1:30588899-30591958 GCF_046866305.1 Octopus bimaculoides
ACCACACCCAAACTGACACTTTCACATGTTATACGTGTTACCAACCTCGTTTTCCTTACTTGTCCCTTTATCTCTCATACAATCACTGCCATAAGCCTCCAGTCTACTGTCAAAATGGTCACCCAATTTAACTATAATTTAAATCCAATATTTTCCACAGCCAGCAAACACCACGTTTGACGTAATTAGGGTATCCAATAAATTGTTATCAGAAAGCATTAGCGGAGGAAACGAAAATTAGAGTAAAATTCAGAGAGGTGGAGATGTTCAAAAAATTATGAGTTTAAGGCGTTAAAAACGAATTCTGGGTTGATATGCAATGTCATGGGGGTTGACAGTATGCAAGGATTTCCATAGCTTGAAAACACCTTACAAAAGAAAAATCAGGTTATGGGACAACATTACCTAATTTTTCCTCGAAAAGGTATACTTTTTTTTCTCGAAAACGCATAATCACATTTTGAAAGTCTTCTACAGCAGGTCTGCTGAATGAGGCCTGAATTGAGAGTAAAGTGTAACAAACTTAGAACGAGGAATGAATATCACGCTTCCATCTGCTTTCATTAATTTCTGTTCTTCATATATAATTTCAATTTTATTTCTGCCACGAGCAAGATATTTGTCTATTTTGAATTTCTCAAATCATCTAAGCGTAGAATTCCTAGTTTAAATCTGTTTACTACTTGTCATCTTGGCTTGTCATCTCTACAATTAGCTGATATTGAATCAACACGATTTGCTGATTATATACATTTCTAATTAACAGCTTCAAGATTTAATGTTTTTAGCTGTTACCTATTTAGAGAAATGATTATTTGAAGATAATATCTTTCAGCACCACTTATTATTTCACAGCATCATAACCGTACTGTTAAGTTCTCTTCCCAAACGCGTGAAATTGAGTTCGATCCACTGCGTGGGACCATCAGATTGTGACTTCTATTGTAACTTCGAATTACGGCCTCACACATACGTGTATATATATATATATATATATATATATATATATATATATATATATATAATGTGTGTGTACTGTTCTGTGATAGAAAATTCAACAAAAAAGTACTCCGTCTGGTGAGAGATATTCATTTAAAGGACACAATACATGTCTTTAAGTGCTACTAATAGTCTCATATCTTCAGAAATATCTCAAACATATTCATCAGACATAAACCGCATATCATAACGAACTAAAAATGTTGAATAAGAGAAGAAACGCAAAAAAAGTTGAGAAGGCAGCTTATAGAAAATGCGAAAGGTTAAATGAAACGGAAAATGAAAATACATACATTAATGAATACATACATATAAACATACATGCCTACATATATACATGCATACACACAAGCACTCATGCAAACATTGATACACACATACAAATATTCCAACATATATAGACATTCATACGTACAAACATTGGTGTTTACATACATACACACACATACATACAAACATTCATTCATTCATACATATATGCATACGTACATATGTACTTACAATCATAAATGTATGCATACATACATTTATGGATACGTGCATGCAAGTACATATAGATATATAGATGCACATGTACAAGCACTCATGCAAATATTCATACATACATACGTCCAGACATTCATACAAGAATACATACACATACAAATATTTATATATATATAGATACATATATATACACAAACATACTACAAACATATGTTGTACAGTAGAATTCTTGAAAGACGTCAGATGATTTCATTTCTGACCAAACTGCCAGAGGCGATTTCACCAAAACGGTAACGAATGCCTTCATACTTTTAATTCCTAATTGAGAATGAGATCTCGCGTTAAATAAATTGATCTTCCTTTCATGACGTCATCCTTTCTCCCTCCCATCTTCTTTCTGCTACATTCCATCTTGTAAAAGACATATTTTACTTCGTTTTTGTGAAGGAGGCACAAGTATGTTGAATTTTCTGTGTGTGAAAGTTCAAATTCAAATTAAGCTTAATTGTACTAATGAAAATGGTTCCGTCTTCGAACATCGTCATCTGCATTAAGATTCAATGTAGAACATAGTGGAGGTTCATCCTTCCCCTTCCCACTGCTTCACAACCTTTGTTGGTTTGTTTTCGTCTCCCTAACTTAGCGGTTCGACAAATGCCCGAATTAAAAAAAAACATTCGATGCGCAGTCCAGTTATTGAAACAAGTAAAATGATGAAAGATAACATAGAATCAGATCTCATCTACGACCAATAGCCAAAGGCGGTTTCATCTGAAATTGTGATGGTGCAGTCATGGCTGTGTGTTAAGAAGCTTGCTTCCCAACCTTGGTTAAGTCTCACTGCGTGACACCTTGGGCAAATGTCTTCTGTTTATAGCCTCGCGCAGACCAAAGCCTTGTGAGTAGATTTGGTAGACGGAAACTAAAAGAAACCCGTCGTGTATGTATGTATATATATATATATATATATATATATATATATAATATATATATATTTATATATATATATATTTATTATATATATATATTTATAATATATATTTATATATATATATATTTATATATATATTATATATATATATATATATATATATATATATATATATATATATATATTTATATATTATATATATATATATTTATATATATTATATATATATATATTTATATATATTTATATATATATATATTATATATAATATATATTATATTATATATATATATATATATATTTATATATATTTATATATATATATATTTATATATATTTATATATATATATAATTTATATATATTTATATATATATATATTTATATATATATATATATTTATATATATTTATATATATATATATTTATATATATTTATATATATATATATATTTATATATAATATATATATATATATATATATATATATTTATATATATATATATATATATATATATATATATATATATATATATATATATATATATATATATAATATATATATTTATATATATAATATATATATATATATATATATATATATATATATATATAATATATATATAAATATATATATATATATA
>NC_142935.1:30592458-30597458 GCF_046866305.1 Octopus bimaculoides
TTATATATATATATGTATGTATATATATATGTGTATATATATATATGTATGTATATATATATATGTATGTTATATATATGTATGTATATATGTATGTATATATATATATATGTATGTATATATATATATATATGTATGTATATATGTATGTATATATATATATATATGTATGTATATATATATATATATGTATGTATATATGTATATATATATATATATATGTATATATATATATATATATGTATATATATATATATGTATGTATATATATATATATATGTATGTATATATATATATATATGTATGTATATATATATATATATGTATGTATATATATATATATATGTATTATTATTTATGTGTTTTAGCCAGGTGGCTGCGGTCATGCTGGTGCACCACCGTGATTTTCACGTTCCTTGCATGGCTCTTCTCCCCCACCCTGACATGGTCCAATCAAGAGTTTTGATGGCACATCTGGTGTATAAGAGAATTTGACACAGCTGCCCTAAGCTGCGTCTCATTACGAGCCATTGGTTCGTCTAGTATCGTGGAGAGGAAAGCGTCAAGTTTTGTCTTGAAGACCTCCGCATCCATGTCTTGCATGTCTCTCAAATGTTTTGGCAGGGCATTGAAGAGCTGAGGTCCTCTGAAACCGAGGCTGCTGCAGTATCTCGTTCTTATGTGAGATGCAGTGGACGGTACCTTTGGCACCATGCAGTGGCGACCCGTGCGGGCATTCCTGTAGTACTTGATACCAAAGTTTGGCACCAGTCCTTCCAGTATTTTCCATATGTATATTATTACATATCTCTCCCGCCTGCGCTCCAGGGAGTAGAGACCTAGTGCCTTCAGTCGCTCCCTGTAGTTCATCTGTTGGACTGTGGCGATCTTTTTTGTATAGTGCCGCTGAATTGCCTCGAGTTCTGCTGTCCGCTTAACACTGTGTGGTGACCACAACTGAGAGCAATAGTCTAGGCGGCTCAGAACAAATGTCTTCCATAGAATCAACATGACTTTTTGATCCCTTGTACGGAAAGTCCTCAGTATCCACCCCGCCAGTTGTCTGCACCTTGCTGTCAACTTGATAATGTGCATGTGAAATGATGCATCACTACACATGTTGATGCCCAGATCTCTAACTGTTTGTTGTTCTGGGATTGCAGTACCTCCAGGCCCTGTGTATGCCAGTTGGGAGGTGCTTGTGGTCTTGTAGCGCAGTACTTGAAATTTTTTTTGCATTGAACTGCATATTATTTTGCTCTGCCCACTCATATATTGCATTTAGGTCATTCTGCAGGCTTACAATATCATCAGGATTCTTTATTGCCTGAGATATCTTTGTGTCATCAGCATAGCTAGTGACAGTGGCTCTCCGCGTGACCGTGGGCATGTCCAGAAGGGCCACTATGAACAGTAGTGGCCCCAGAACAGTTCCCTGTGGAACACCGCTCAATATTTCTGTTCCCCTAGATAGTTCTCCATTGGCTGCAACTGTCTGACTTCTACCATTCAGGAAGTCATGCAGCCACTCTCCTAATTTACCAGCTATGCCAAGGTTTCGCAGCTTGTGACATATCAAGCCATGATCAACTTTGTCAAACGCTTTTGCAAAGTCGAGATATATCACATCAACATTTGAATGGTCAAGTAGCTGCTTCAGGACCCAGTCATAATGCTGCAAGAGCTGCGTGAGGCAGCTTTTACCTGGACGGAAACCATGCTGGGTCTCATTCAGCAAGTCATTTTCTTCTAGGAACGCAATCAATCTCCTTCTGACAATTCGTTCCATGACTTTGCTAATATGTGAAGTCAGAGAGATGGGCCTGTAGTTTCCAGCCTCTGCTCTGCTTCCACCTTTATGGATAGGACATATGGTGCCTTCCTTCAGCTTTTTGGGAAGTTTACCATTTGCAAGGAAACTCTGGAAGAGTATCCGGAGTGGTCCTGCTAATTCTTGTTTACACGACTTTAAGAGGACAGCTGGGAAACCATCGGGGCCAGTTGCCGAATTTAAGCTCATTTCATTTATGGCAGCTATCACATCTTCCTCTTCAATGTCGATGTAGGTAATGGATGCAGTCCCCTTCTGCTGAGTGCTATTGTCAAAGAAATCAGCTGGGTTCTTTATCTGCATGTGACTCATAGGAGAGGTGAAGACACTCTTGAATTGTGTACTGAGCACTTCACTTATCCATGTGGGATCTGCAGTCAGTGAGCCATTAGGCAGGAACAGGGGTCCTATCTTATACTGCACCGTAGCAGTCTCCTTTGCAAATCTATAGAAATCTATGTATATATATATATATATGTATGTATATATATATATATATGTATGTATATATATATATATATGTATGTATATATATATATATGTATGTATATATATATATATGTATATATATATATATGTATGTATATATATATATGTATATATATGTATGTATATATATATATGTATATATATATATATGTATGTATATATATGTATGTATTATATATATATATATGTATGTATATATATATATATGTATATTATATATATATGTATGTATATATATGTATGTATATATATATATATATGTATGTATATATATATATATATGTATGTATATATATATATATATGTATGTATATATATTTTTTTTTTTTATTTATGTGTTTTAGCCAAGTGGCTGCGGTCATGCTGGTGCACCACCGTGATTTTGACGTTCCTTGCATGGCTCTTCTCCCCCACCTGACATGGTCCAATCAAGAGTTTTGATGGCACATCTGGTGTATAAGAGAATTTGACACAGCTGCCCTAAGCTGCGTCTCATTACGAGCCATTGGTTCGTCTAGTATCGTGGAGAGGAAAGCGTCAAGTTTTGTCTTGAAGACCTCCGCATCCATGTCTTGCATGTCTCTCAAATGTTTTGGCAGGGCATTGAAGAGCTGAGGTCCTCTGAAACCGAGGCTGCTGCAGTATCTCGTTCTTATGTGAGATGCAGTGGACGGTACCTTTGGCACCATGCAGTGGCGACCCGTGCGGGCATTCCTGTAGTACTTGATACCAAAGTTTGGCACCAGTCCTTCCAGTATTTTCCATATGTATATTATTACATATCTCTCCCGCCTGCGCTCCAGGGAGTAGAGACCTAGTGCCTTCAGTCGCTCCCTGTAGTTCATCTGTTGGACTGTGGCGATCTTTTTTGTATAGTGCCGCTGAATTGCCTCGAGTTCTGCTGTCCGCTTAACACTGTGTGGTGACCACAACTGAGAGCAATAGTCTAGGCGGCTCAGAACAAATGTCTTCCATAGAATCAACATGACTTTTTGATCCCTTGTACGGAAAGTCCTCAGTATCCACCCCCGCCAGTTGTCTGCACCTTGCTGTCAACTTGATAATGTGCATGTGAAATGATGCATCACTACACATGTTGATGCCCAGATCTCTAACTGTTTGTTGTTCTGGGATTGCAGTACCTCCAGGCCCTGTGTATGCCAGTTGGGAGGTGCTTGTGGTCTTGTAGCGCAGTACTTGAAATTTTTTTGCATTGAACTGCATATTATTTTGCTCTGCCCACTCATATATTGCATTTAGGTCATTCTGCAGGCTTACAATATCATCAGGATTCTTTATTGCCTGAGATATCTTTGTGTCATCAGCATAGCTAGTGACAGTGGCTCTCCGCGTGACCGTGGGCATGTCCAGAAGGGCCACTATGAACAGTAGTGGCCCCAGAACAGTTCCCTGTGGAACACCGCTCAATATTTCTGTTTCCCTAGATAGTTCTCCATTGGCTGCAACTGTCTGACTTCTACCATTCAGGAAGTCATGCAGCCACTCTCCTAATTTACCAGCTATGCCAAGGTTTCGCAGCTTGTGACATATCAAGCCATGATCAACTTTGTCAAACGCTTTTGCAAAGTCGAGATATATCACATCAACATTTGAATGGTCAAGTAGCTGCTTCAGGACCCAGTCATAATGCTGCAAGAGCTGCGTGAGGCAGCTTTTACCTGGACGGAAACCATGCTGGGTCTCATTCAGCAAGTCATTTTCTTTTAGGAACGCAATCAATCTCCTTCTGACAATTCGTTCCATGACTTTGCTAATATGTGAAGTCAGAGAGATGGGCCTGTAGTTTCCAGCCTCTGCTCTGCTTCCACCTTTATGGATAGGACATATGGTGCCTTCCTTCAGCTTTTTGGGAAGTTTACCATTTGCAAGGAAACTCTGGAAGAGTATCCGGAGTGGTCCTGCTAATTCTTGTTTACACGACTTTAAGAGGACAGCTGGGAAACCATCGGGGCCAGTTGCCGAATTTAAGCTCATTTCATTTATGGCAGCTATCACATCTTCCTCTTCAATGTCGATGTAGGTAATGGATGCAGTCCCCTTCTGCTGAGTGCTATTGTCAAAGAAATCAGCTGGGTTCTTTATCTGCATGTGACTCATAGGAGAGGTGAAGACACTCTTGAATTGTGTACTGAGCACTTCACTTATCCATGTGGGATCTGCAGTCAGTGAGCCATTAGGCAGGAACAGGGGTCCTATCTTATACTGCACCGTAGCAGTCTCCTTTGCAAATCTATAGAAAGCCTTGGGGTTTGTTTTTATGCTTTCTACTGCTCTCTTTTCCTTCTCTGCTCTCTCCTTTTCATGGGAGAGTTTAATTTTGTTTTCTATTTCTAACAGTGTTAGTTTTAATTTAGCCCTTTTCCTATCCTCCAGTTCTCTATTTAACTGGTTTGAGACCTTTGTTCTGTGTCTCATAAGGATTTTCCTGTCTCTAGGAATTCTATTGGCATGTTTGCTGGTCTTTCTATATGGCACGTATTTGGTGCATATGTCTTGTATGGTTGACATAAAATGACTTAGTTTGAGGTCATTGTCTTGTATAGAAAGGCTGTCATGCCAGTTTTGATTTCGAATCTCTCTGCGAATTGACTTCCAGTCCGCCCCGTGGAAATTCAGGTTGGATATTGCTTGAGTCCTCCTGGTGGGGTGGGTGTCAGTG
>NC_142935.1:30602458-30627458 GCF_046866305.1 Octopus bimaculoides
ACTATATAGCATGTGACTCCATTACATAACTTTCTACACATTTCCCTCTTTCCTGGGCAATAAATAGAATAACTAGAATAACTAGGTTGTCGTTTTCGCTTCCCGTTAAGAAGTTGGTTACAGTTTAGGAAAATTTAGAAACACCATTAGTCGATCAGTAAGAAAATATTTGAACATTTTCGTGACTCGCATATATTGCATACTGAGTTTTTGACATGAAAAGGGTTATAACAAAGATGGTATGTATGTATTTGAATAAGAAATTATATAAAGGACTAGCATTCAAGAAGTTATGTAACATATATCTGTATATATTTATGTGTGTAGCACATACATAAATATGTTCATATGTTAATAATATACTCATGATAGCGAGCACTAATTTCTGTTCTATTATATTACAGGAAAAATCAAAACCAAGGCAGAACGAGTATCTCAAGTTATTTAAAATTTAGTTAGGGCAAGGCGAATTTGGAGTCTTACAGCCGTTTCTGAGATAACCCAAGCGGTTGGTTAGTATGTCCATGCACTGGGTACTCCGTCATCAGAGACACGGTATGAATATTCTAGACGGAGAAAATTTACGATTCCTATAAGGAATAAAATAGAAGAATAAAGAGTAAAGGTAGTTAGAATACAGGCAGGAGAATAATGTTCACAAGCCATCTTTTTCCAGAGGATATGGATGTTGGTCGGTACTTTCATGAAAGCACAGGTCCTTAGTTAAAATCCTCTCTCCCCTATATACTCCCAATCACAAAACCCGCTTATGCCTATCTTACTTTCTCGCTCTATATACACGTTTCCAATAAGAATACCTCATTCAAAATACTGCCAAAATACCACCTTGATCCACCTAGGATTTTAACTTCAAATTCACCTTACTCGAATTAAATTCTTCTAAATGACTTGAGATATTCATTCTGCTTTGGTTTTGATTTTTCCTCTAATATAATCTATACCTGCTATAATGGAACCCTAACACGGATCCCTAGATTAAGCCTTAGCTGTGATCTTGGAACCTAACGGTCGACTAACTGTGGCACTTACTCAGCGTATCTAGTCCTTTAAATTACAAATGAACTAAACCCCTCATGAGCGGCTGTGTGGTAAGTAGCTTGCTTACTAACCACATGATCTCGGGTTCAATCCCACTACGTGGCAACTTGGGCAAGTGTCTTCTACTATAGCTTCGGGCCGACCAAAGCCTTGTGAGTAGATTAGGTAGACGGAAACTGAAAGAAGCCGTCGTATATATATATATATATATATATATATATATATATATATATATATATATATATATATCATGAAAATAAAAAAGGGGTTTGTATGATAGTGTATAGAAGAATATATTCAAAAGAATTCCAACTCTGTTTTTTATGTTTTATTTATATTCTTATAAAATTAATGTGGGATACAGAATATGGAATATATAGTATATATAGTAAAGTGAAATGAAGTATTGAATGTCTTATTGAATAAATGAAATATCGAATATTAAATATTTAAGGACTAGTATACTTTCCTGCTTTCTAGCAGTCTTCAAGGTCCCGTGAATAAATTGAGACAGTTTTTACAATGCATAAAACTGGTTATAAATACTAAAACAATGGTAGTAGACAGATATAATTTATCACTCAATATGGCCGCCCTTTCGGGCAATTACTGCATCCACATGAGAATGAAATTTTTTGCAGTTGCCGCAACCTCCGCCTTTTTGATTTTGCGTGTTGCACGTACGATGCCGGTCTTCAAACTGTTGACACTCAAGTGTGGTGAAGCATTGGTTTTTGCTTGAAGTGCACCTCATAAAACAATGATCGAGAAGTAATCCGGGTTATTACTGGGTCAGATGTTGGCCTTCTCAAAAAATAGTACCTTCTCACCAAGGAAGGCCTGTGTTGCTTTTGACCCATGGCATAGTGCAGAATCCTGAATAAGCACCACGTTGTCAATTCTAAATGTCTGCTCCATCCAATGTAACGGAGTGTTTTTCAGAATGTCCAGGTACTCCTTTGTGCCGATCTTCGTCAGACTGAATGAGGTGTGGATCCATGACACTTCCCTCATTCGCCACGGCTACAGTACCATCACAGAGGCAGGATTCTTAGCTTCAGACACAGGGGGAACGTCAGAAGGGCTGTATGCAATCACTCGAGAATTTCTGCGATTCACCTCAGCGTTTGCAGCGAACAAGAGTTTTTCCTGCACAATATGTAATTTCGAGAGAGACGACGAAGCGGCTAGCAACAACATCAGGTTCATTTCGGTTTTATAAGGTTTTGTCAGTGACGTGTAGTTACAGCCAGCCAAGTGCCTCGATGAGATTTGTCGTTTTCCATAGAGGAAACGTTGATATTGCAGATGGCCACTTAGCTGGATAGTTAGCAGCGAATATATTATTCATTATTTCCTATGTCGGAGGCGAGAAATCTCTTCTAGGCATGTGGATGGCGACGAGTACATGTCATTGACGAGGCTTATCAAAACCTATGTACACCTGGTGTTCTCGCAAACCGCTGCGGGGAAGATTTTAGTAGACTGATTGAAGTGACTGGGATAATATCATTGACAGGCAGTTTGTATCTTAAAATCGTACTCCATTAACCGTCATTTTAGTTTTTGTGCCGTAAAGGCGCATGGCTTAGTGGTTAGGGTAATCGACTAGTGGACGTATGCTTGTGAGTTCGATTCCCGGCGACGCGTTGTTTCCTTGAGCAAGATTCTTTATTTCACGTTACTCCAATCCATTTCGCAGGCAAAAATGAGTTATGCCTATAATTTAAAGGACCGGCCTTCTCACGTTCAGTGCCACGCCGAAACTCCCTGAAATCAACATTGAGGTTACGTGTGTTTATGGAAGGATCAGCTCCTTGCGCGTTAATTTCACGAGCAAGCTGTTCCGTTAATTGGATCAACTGCAACCCACGTCGTCGTATCCGATGGAGTGCCAGTTATTGTTGTGCCACTCATTATTTGAGCTATGTGTTCTTAATGTTATCTAATAAATATCAAATTCTCAGGCAAGCCTTGGGTCTCCTGAAGGAGACTGGCAGGCATCCATGATAGATGTTATCTGCAAACAAACACAGAGCTAGCGATAAACTGTACGAGGTGACACTTCTTGTCTGAAACCTATGTACGGGGGAGAGTCAAAAAGTAATGCCATTTTGTTTAGGGCAGGTATAATTACCAACATGGGAACATGTATCATACATCAAAATGAAGCTGGTACGACAGAAGAGGCATACAGGCGAATGCTCACACACACATTCTTTTATTATTTTACTTGTTTCAGTCATTTGATAGCGGTCATGCTGGAGCACTACCTTTAGTCGAACATATAGACTCCAGAACTTATTTTTTGTAAGCCTATATATCGGTCGCTTTTACCGAACCGCTAAGCTACGGAGACGTAAACACACCAACATCGGTGTCAAGCAATGATGGTGCACACACACACACACACACACACACACACACACACACACACACACACACACACACACACACACACACACACACACACACACACACACACACACACACACACACACACACACACACACACACACACACACACACACACACACACACACACACACACACACACACACACACACACACACACACACACACACACACACACACACACACACACACACACACACACACACACACACACACACACACACACACACACACACACACACACACACACAGACAGAGTCGCATATTTATGTATTTATATATGTTTGAAGATAATCAAACCAAATTTTCATCATTTCGAGCCACTCACCTAATGGATATTGCTGTCAAATTTAGTGAAAATCCGTTCGGCCGTTTTCCAGTAATTTTGCAAACACGCAGGCAGACGAGCACCAGTGATTACAATACCCTGCTTTCGCTTACGCGCGCAGGGTAATAATAATAATAATATATATATTATAAGAAATGTAATTTGGACGCAATATTAACAGACGTCATGTACTTTTGAATGGTATCATCGTTTTTCTGTCTATCATAGTTATAAAAGCAGAACAGTAAATGAAATTATATTAATATCATAAAGAAGAATTCACAATGAATTCATAATAAACAATAATTTATTCAATTCTTCATATAAACAAACATTTACTACTTTCGAACTACATCGTTTTTATTTTTAAACTGGGAATATTAAATGACAAACTTTTCACTGGAATGGAAAGTAAAAAAAAATACTATGTAAAATGTATGGATGTACGTCAAGGAAACAAAAAATAGCCATAAGAAATGAATCAATAAAATAAGATAACTCTCCGAGGGGAAAATCCTGGGGGTTCTGGTGGAGAGTTCCTCATTCCTCATTCCTTCATAGAAAGGGCATTTTATGTTGAGGGTTTATAAAGTCGATATAATTGACTCCAGTAACTTGTCTAGTACTTTGCCGACAGCGGGAAACTAAAAACAGAATCAACTTTGTTGGGAGCTGACTGCAGGATGTAACTGAACGGGATTAGATACTGTAAGGTAACTTACATCTTACGTTATTTAGTTATGTTTAGTAACGCCGTCTCAACTCTACGGTGGACATTGAGCTCACAGAGTTATTAGCACTTTGGATGAAAATGCTAAACAACATTGCTGCTGGCTCTAAAGCGAAGAGCTTGGCGGAATCGTTAGGACGCCGAGCAAATTGCTTACCAGCATTTCGTCCATTTTCACGTTCTGAGTTCAAATTCAGCCGGGGTCAGCTTCGCCTTTTACTCTTTCCGGGTCGATAAAATACATACCAGTTGAACATCGAAGTCGATGTAATCGACTTATCCCCTGCCACAAAATTGCTGTCCTTGCGGCAAAATTTCAGACAAACATTTCTTTCAGCTTTTTACGTTCTGAGTTCATTTCCCGCCGAAGTCAACTTTGCCTTTCATCTCGTTCAGATCGATAAAATAAAGTACGAGTCAAATGGTAGACGGACAATTCGTCAACAGACAGTTGACCGACAGACAACTTACAGACAGGACAATTGTATGGTATGGTGCAGAGTCCTGTTGCCAGACAGGGTGTTCCAGCAATTACCATCTTGACCCAGGGCAGCACAACCTCTTCTAGGCACTTGATGTAGGCCTCTGTGTTGAGTCTGAGGCTGTGTGGGAATTGTCTGTCGGCGAATTGTCTGCTCACGGAGTCCATATACAGAGGTTGATGAAATCGCCTTTGACGCCGTCCCTCAAAATTTCCGGCCCTGAACTCTGTAACAGATCGGTATCCAGGCCAGGGGCAATGTTCTGATCTCAGTTACTTATACGCCGTGGAAACCGGGCGACCGGCCTTACGAACCTCTAGACCACAAGACCACAAGAAAAAGACAAACAAACACTTAAAACATTGTTTTTCATGTTCACTTCAAAATCATTTTTAATTAGAAATCACTATTGTGAAGTTAATTAGCGTATTTATGGCATAATCTATTTATCATTCTTTGTAATTAGTAGCATTAATTAGTCTTACTTTTCAATAGATTACACACTGCTGATTAATTTTATTCCTTTCTCTTTCTTTCGTTTTCTGTATCTGTGTCTCTCTCTCGCCACATAAACATGCATAGACAACGTGATAAACACACACATATTTATATGTGTATATATATATATATATATATATATATATATATATATATATAAATGTATGGATATACACGCACACACTGAGGCATACAACTACTTACATAATAAAGGAAAAAGAATGGACAGCTCTAAACATTGGCTACATGCGTTTCAATAGCTGCTAATTTTTTCAACAATGCTTAATATTTCATAATATTGTGTAAATTTTACATTATTGCAGACCTCCGTCATTTTTATGGAATAACGAAAATTACATCCTATTATGCAATATTATACGTTGTTGAATAAACGACCACGTTATTGAAACGCGTGTAGCAATATTTTGAGCTGTCCACTCTTGTATATACAGTATTCATTTGACAGCGGCCATATTGGAGCACCACTTTTAGTCGGAAAAGATCGACCTCAGGACTTATTCTTTGAAAGCCTAGCACTTATTCTAACTGCTAAGTTACGGGGACGTAAACACACCAGCATCGGTTGTCAAGCGATGACACAAACACACACAACACAAACACATACATATACGTGTATATATATATATATATATATATATATATATATATATATATATATATATATACACACACACACACGACGGGCTTCTTTCAGTTTCCGTCTATTAAATCTTCTCACAAGGCTTTGGTCGGCCCGAGGCTATAGTAAAAGACTCTTGCCCAAGGTGCCATGCAGTGGGACTGAATCCGGAACCATGTGGTTGGGAAGCAACCTTCTTACCACACAGCCACGTCTGCACTACACCAAATATTGAGTACTTTCTTCTGTTAACATTAATTTTTCTTAGTTACTAAGTAGACATTATCTTACCTTGTTGTGCCCATCTTCGCCTTTCAGCCTTCTGAGTTCGATAAATTAAAGTACCTAGACTGAAGTAATAACACTTTGTTGATAAACGAGTGTAGTTTCTAAAACAACTCTTAAAATAAACGTCTCTTGAAAGTTATATTACTAACCATAAAAATCCTAGATAAGAAGCTGTTATTCTAAAAACTTAACTGATAAATATTTCATAAATTTTAACTGAAAGTTAAGTACACATAAACGCTGTATTTTATTGATAATAATTAAAACTTATATGATTAAATCTTAAATTTCTTCAGACTTCTGCAAATCCTGCTTGTCGTTCGGTTTAAAAATATCGACATACAGATCTGAATAACTAGAAGATGAGGTTGCTACTTCTCTAAAATCTTCACAAAACTTCTTCATCGCTTTTTTACTACAACAAACCGTCTTCCTCAGTCATTGCATGTAAAATAAAGCATTTTAAAAATGATTTACAAGTTCTTTCATGAAAACTGCCCCAACACTTTATCCGAGACTTGCCCAGCGCATCCATCAGTGGAAGGCAAATATTGAACTGACACTCGGTCGCTTACGATGATGGGGGTTCCAATTGATATGATCAACGGAAAAACCTGCTCGTGAAATTAGCGTGCAAAGTGGTTTGAGTGCTCCACAAACACGCGTACCTTGAACGTAGTTGTCTGGAAGATTCTGCCTGACACAGAATGTGACAAAGCTGACCCATCGAAGTACAGGTACAATTTATTTTTGCCAGTTGACTATACTGGAACAACGTGAAATAAAGTTTCTTGCTCAAGGACACAATGCGCTATCGGGAATCGAACTCACCACTTTTCGATCGTCAGCCCAATTCCCTAATCACTAACCCATTCACTTCCATTTACTTCCATTAACCAATCGTTTGTTCGTCTTCAAAGTGGACTTGGGGTGGTTGGCTTGAAAATAAACGTAAGCTTAGCTGTATGATGAAACGACTCGCTTTGCAATCCCATTCAGATTCAGTCCCATAGCGTGGTACCTTGGGCAAGTACCTTCTACTACACCCTCTGGCCAGCCAGTGTCTTGTGAGTGGACTATATAGATGGAAACTGTGTGGAAGCCCATATGTGTGGAGAGAGGCATATGTGTATGTTTTATTTCTAATTTTGGTATAAAGCCAGCATTTGGGTGAGGGAGAGGGAGTAAATCGATTACATTGACTCCAGTACTCGACTGGCACTTTATATTATCGACCTTGGAGGGGTGGAAGACAAAATCTACGTCGGTGGAATTTGAACTTAGAGTATAATGAATCGTTAGGTATTTTGTCCGACACGCTAAGGATTCTGCCATCTTATAGCCTTTACACATACACTCCCCACCCCACACAAATGCATGTATGTATGTATATATATATATATATATATATATAAAATTTTATTAGCATTCTCGGATTTATAGTCTGGAATACTGTATTGATGATGGAAATACGACCGGGTAATATAATTTACACCTCTTTAATCCTGAAACGCGTATACTGTTGATCAAAGCCGGGTAGATTCGTTATTTATTATTAATTTTTTTTTTGCCTGTGTGAGTTGCGAGTGCTGCTGTCTGGGAGATATATTTTGGTAGTGAAATAGTAGTTTTAACTGCTATTTCTAAATTTCGGTGTGTGGTGAAGCAATTTTTACTGAACCCTAATTTTAATTATGTTTATAATTATAATACTTTTGTATAAGTTTACCGATAATGGTTTTTTAACACACCGAACTACTTGGTGAAATTATTAATTATAAATTATTTTTTACTCTATATCTGTAATAATTATATATATATATATATATATATATATATATATATATATATATATATATATGCGCATTTCTACTTCGCCGTCGCCGCCTCCTCCATTCTCAACTACTACTACTACTACTGCTTAAACAATCAAAAACAAGAATTCATATCAGATATTAGGACTAGTACTACCTGCTGCCCACTACCTAGAACTCACATGAGTAAAAAAAGAGAGATAGAGACAGACAGAAAGGAAATGTCCCTTGCATTTGAAAACTATGGAAATATTTTTTTTTTAAGTATTTCATTTAATATTTCCACAATTTAATTGCTTTTCATGATTTACTCTAGTTGAAAAAGTCGCAAAGACTGAAACTGGAACTAAAATGTTCTTGATGATAAAATTATTTTAGCATTTTCTACCTTGTCTTATTTTCCTTATATACACAAATACATATATACATATATTGGACATATAGTTTTAACATTTCCAGTGGTTTCCCTTTTCAAAAAAACTCGTTGTAAATGTTTCACGAGCACTCGAGCAAACGGACTCCTCAACTTGTCCAAAGGTTTTCAAAGCACCAGCAGGCCTCAAGAGACACATGTGTAAAATATATATAATCAGTTAACATTATATTGCACAGTAGCGTATGCGTTAAAAAGGATTCGTTACATCGAAGATACTTTAGCATGAACCCATTCGACTCTGTCCAGGTAAGTTCACCGGTCTATTTTTACTTTATTAAATACACACCAAGTTACCCTCCATCTATAGAGGTCTTTTCCGAGAAGACGGCCTCTTAGTCAACAATGTGAAACCCAACACTATAGAAATATCTAAGAAAAATCTTATCACCCCACCTTAACCAATTCAATTCAGATATCACCATTAACACCAATTGCAAAAGTCTAAATTCCTAGACGTCACCTCATCGTTGACATGTATCTTCGTTACGTTTTTTTCGATAAGTATTACCCTGGTCATTTCTCTGATAAACTTTGCCGTCTAAAACCCTTTATCACTGCCTTTAAACTTCCCAGGTGCATCATTCTTCTGTTGAGATATCTGTTAATCGTATGTCCTTTTATTCTAATAGCTACTTTCTTCGAACTGCTACTCTCTGGAATCCCTTACCATTGTCTTGTTTTCTTCTGGTCTATGATATTCAGTCCTGTAAGCTTTTCGTCAGTCGACAATTTTTTGAAGTTGTAGACCCTTTCTTTCTTTCTTTTTTTTTTTTGTAGACCCTTACACTACAGTGACCTCAATCCTTGTTTGAGAGAAAATTGTGTAAAAACGAAACCCCCGTTACTCGCCATTATTCGCCAGTTAAATCTGCAATATCTCCCGTGTCTGACTATTCAAACATCATTTAAAATGTACAAATCCTCACAGAACATAGAAATATCACTTCACGTTTCAAGACTTTCTTACACCTAATCTTTCCTCAATGCTAACAGACGCTTCTACAACGAAGCTATAAAAGGGTAGCGTCTTTAATGATAAAATAAACATATAACATTTCTATTTCTTATGGTCTAAATGACTTTTATTTTTCATTTTTCTTTTTTACAAAGAGGAGAAACTATTTTCATTATTGAGAACGTATTCATAAAAATTGATTGATATCGTATGTCTTAATTCTAAACACTTTCGTCAGGAATAACATTCATGCCATAGAGAAACCATCTAAAAAACAGACAGTGGAGAAACTGATGATGGCAGCATAAAAGACGTCTGCGATACTGGAAGCAAAGTCAACTACAATTTAGTTTGCAATAATTAAAATAACCAAGGAAGGCGGTAAGTTGGCAGAATCGTGAGCGAGCCGGTCAAAATGCTTAGCGGTATTTCGTCTGTCTTTACGTTCTGAATCCAAATTACGTCTAGGTCAACTTTGCCTTTCATCCTTTCGGGGTCGATAAATTAAGTACCAGCTGCGTACTGTGGTCGATCTAATCGATTGGTCCCCTTCCCCAAAATTTCGGGCCTTGTGACTAGAGTAGAAAAGAATTAGAATAATCAAGGGGAGATATAAATCTTTTCAATAACTAACTTTAAAGATTTTTTTAAACGTATTCAAATAATAGGGCCTTATTAAGGCTGAACAACTTACACACAGGCACGCGTGCACAAACACATACACACACTCACACATTGAACACAAACAAAATGGTGACTTCTACTATTTATAAAATTACTATTTTGATATAAATATTTTGAATGAGAACTGGTGGGCTGGGGGAGCATGTATTGTATAAAAAAAATTGGCGATCCGTCGGTTACGACGTCGAAAAGTAGTTTTCAAGGATATTCAGCACGACACAGATTGTGAAAAGACTGGTCCTTTGAAATACAGGAACAACTCATCTTTACCAGCTGAGTGGACTGAAGCAACGGGAAATAAAGAGTCTTGCTCAAGGTGGCAAAGCGCCACCAGGCATCGAACTCGCGATCATACGAATGTGAGCCTTCATGCATGAAGGTATGTGGATGAAAGTAAAAATCTGTATAAATATTCAACTTGTACAAGTAGCTCTATAAATATAATAAATATCTCTCGCACCATATATATATATATATATATATATATATATATATATATATATATATATATATATATATGCACATACTGACAAACACACACACACATACATATATAAGAAAGAGAGTGAGAAAGAGTTAGGGAAAAAGAAAGATACAAATATCTATTCATAAATTCATTATATTGCAAACTTAGCAGTTTAAAGTTCTACAGTTAATAATACACAAACACGAAAGCACGTAAAACATACTGTCATAGCAGCAGTCTATCTATCTATCTATCTATCTATGTCTGTCTAATGTGTATATGTGTGTGTCTGTATAGTTGTGCAAAGTCACTGAAATATAATGGCGATAGAAGTAGTATTGGTACCAAATTACAGTCTTTATATCCATCTCATCATGTATGTTGTGTTAGAATACACACTTCACACACACACACACACACATATATATATATATGAGACTGTATGTATATACGTATTTGTGTACATGTGTGTGTGTGTGTTTGTGACTATACATACATACATATTGAATGTACGTTTTTCTCGATTCCGCTATATGTTTTTTTTTTTTTCTTTCTCCATATTTCCATGTAAACAGCAAAAGACAGACGAGAAATAATTTTTTTCTTTTTATATAGAATCAATTATACCAAATGGTTTATGCCATACTTTACTATTTTCCTCGAAAAGTAGTGAGCGACTCTATTTCAACCGTCCGTTCATTCTGGATATAGACATATGAGTAAACATATATTGGACTGTTGGACTCTACATCTTTGAGAATATCTATTAATATCGAAGCACAATGTGTTTCATCTACTCGTATACTTTCTTCCTCCTATTTCGACCCATTCCTCTCCGCGCACCATTCCTGGGAGGTTCGTAGGTATAAATTCCTCAGACATCTTCTCCATAGCATCTTATCAGAAGTTAACCTTATTCATTACATTTTCCGATTGGTTTCTCAAGCATGCCTTTCTGAGATTATGGATATTATGCAACCATCTTGATCTACCTCTAGGTCTCCTGGCACATTGCTTGGCTTGAAGAATCCATCTGAAGATCTTTTTTCTACCACATTCTAATTACATGTCCATAGTATCGGAGAAGGGATCTCTCAACGAGGAGAGATTTCCTGATCTCCGAACTTGACGCACACTGTCAAGTAACTTACTTCAGAGATCCTTCGGGGAACCTTCATTTCGGTTGCTTGTATTTGCGATCGTAATTTATCCTTCATTACCTACCATTCCACAGCCAACTACTATTGCCCCGGGCCAACCAAAGCCGTGTGAGTGGATTTGGTAGACGGAAACTGAAAGAAGCCCGCCATATATATGTGTGTGTGTGTGTGTGTGTGTGTGTGCGTGTGTTTGTCCCCCCCCCCCAACATCGTCTGACAATTGATGCTGGTGTGTTTACGTTCCCGTAACTTAGAGGTTCGACAAAACAGACCGATAGAATAAGTACTAGGTTTACAAAGAATAAGTCCTGGGGTCGATTTGCTCCACTAAAGGCAGTGCTCCAGCATGGCCACAGTCAAATTACTGAAACAAGAAAAAGAAAATCAAATATGTTAACCGTTGCCATCTTCATGCAGCAGGCTGTCCTGAGTATTTTCCTCCTGTGATCCTAACATAACAGTTTCACTGAGAAATTCTTGTTTTCTAACACAGCCTCAGAGCTGAGAAGACACAATTTAGTGATTGTTCGGTCCTTAGATTGGCATGTTTTCTTTTAAGGTTCAAATTACTAAAGAGCAAATCTATGTAAGCATCTCTTTTGGAGACTAATCGACAGATTTTCGCACTGATTTAATGCTATCCTTCACTCCCTAACCCCATCCTCGTACACTGCTCTCACGTCACACCTTATCGTTTATTTTTAATGGAAGGACGCATGAAACAACATAGTCTCTTAGATATACAAAGAAGAAATGGAATGATTTCTACCGAGACGCATCGGACCGCTTTTTTTTTTTTTTTTTCACTGTTAGAATTGACTTAATGCAAGATAAAAACAACAATGATATGCAATCTAGGCACCTCGAAATAGACTTACTATTTCTATAAACAAGTGTTTCGAAGATCTTTCATCCGGATGGAGGGATGAAAAGACGCAATCAATACAATTAATACACATACCAAGCCAGCAGTCTCGCAGCACAAACAGTCTCTGCCCTTAAACAACTCGTGTCTAAGGCGCTTAAGTTCACTAAAGAGACTTATGGAGGATCATATATCCATAACAGTGGTTCTAGTGTTGTCGAGTACGTACGTTAACAACGAATCCGGTACAAAAAGATAAAGTATACTTAAACACGACATACTAGAGTCAACCAATTTATAAATAAAGGTTAATTAAATTGAGTTAATTACCAAACATAAAGCAACACACGTTCGCTGATGTTACACGTCTAATGAGCTAAAGTGAGAGTCTGTAATTACTAAGAGTAATTAAATTTATTTAATAACCATTTTATAGTATATTTTCAAAAAGGAAAGCACCATACTTTAGTTGTATTTCAGGAGGGCCATTACGCCAATAATAAACACACGCACTGGTTCTGTTTCAATACTTTTGTTATTATCAGTCAACCAGTGAACCGTTTAACCAATTAAATAATCAATTGTTTGATTACTTAATTGGCTAGATTCGTTGGAATCCTTTCATTACCATTCATCAGAAAGTTTCTTTCTCTCTCTCTCTCTGATTCAACACACGATTTCACATCAGGAATTTTGCAAACTAATTAGAAAAACCGTACTTTAGAATTTTTGTAAACATTTGGTAAGTCGTGAATAATTGATATTCCATTGATTGTTAATAGTTGTGATTCAAAAGCTTGTTTTAAAAGTTTTTTTTTTTTTTAAATATAAAAATTCTAGATGAATCAAGTAAAATTCTTTTAGATTTATCAGTCGTAGTGTTTGTTGTTAATCAATCTTTAATCATCTTTTAGAAATACACAAGATACCATTTTTTACAGTCGTGTGAAAAACGAGATATTTTTAAAGTTTTATATATCTCGATCGTTTTAGCAGTATAATTTGTATTAAAAAACACAGCAGCCGGTTAAAGGAACTCACTATAGAACTTGCCAAGATTTTCTATTAGAAAGCGCAGCTCATTGTTCTGAGATTTGAGAATATTTGTTCCATTTGAACAGATCTTTATCTGTTCAAAAGGTGTCCATTTTATGCATTAACCAGAAGCGCTACAATTGATAAGGTCTTCATCTACATTAGCTGATGAATAATGTAAAATGGTGACAACACGGAAATGAAACCAGTTCACGTATTTAACGTAGACACGGGATGAGATTATTTGGCGCAGCTGTTTGGACGCTTACGATTTGGCACGGCTGACTGGATGTTCAGCTTGTTTTGGTGACAGTCTTTTTTGGCACTGGAGGTAAATACACATGCACATACATGCACACACATGCACACGCACGTGCACACGCACATGCACGCACACATGCACACACATGCAAGGCGGCGAGCTGGCAGAAACGTTAGCACGCCGGACCAAATGCTTAGCAGTATTTCGTCTGTCTTTATGTTCTGAGTTCAAATTCTGCCGACGTCGACTTTGCCTTTTATCCTTTCGGAGTCAATAAATTAAGTACCAGGTGCATACTGGGATCGATTTAATCGACTGCCCTCTTCCCCAAAAATTTCGGGCCTTGTGCCGAAAGTAGAAAAGAATATATTGAGTTTTAATCATTATAGAAAAAAAATTGCAGTCTGTTGTGTGGGGAGCGAAATGTCACGACTTGACTTCTTTTATGCAAAGAATATCATTGTATAAGTAATAGTAAATAGGACTTTTCTGTCGATTTTGAATTTGGTGACTTTTTTTCTTTTTACTGTTTTAAGGCTAATGTTAAATTCATGCGCAAGATGGTTATTACTCTCCACTCTCTTTCCCCCCGCCTCCATACATTGTTTTATAAACAATGCCATCAGGAATTGATTTTCAAACAGTGTACGACTCGTTAACAATTATTGTATTGATCTTAACAACTGTAACAGTTTCGTAGTGTCATTTCAAATTAATACATATCTTCCAAACGTAATAAGCATTTATATACGTGTATGTCTGGGTATATATGCTTACACGATAATGATTCTTGCCGGTTTCAATCAAAGTATGTGTGTGTGTGTGTGTGTGTGTGTGTGTGTGTGTGTGTGTGTGTGTGTGTATGCACGCACGCGTGTAAATATGCATATACACACACATCAGTATACATAATCATTCCTAAATGCATCAAAACGAATAAATACAATGTATGCTGTATGTACGTTATATATACGAAAAATATAAAAATACAGTAATCCCTCGACTATCGCGGGTGTTAGGTTCCAAACCGCACTCCATGCGATTGGTGAAAATCCACGAAGTAGAAACTACTCTACTGTATATATATATATATATATATATATATATATATATATATATACATATTTTATTTTTATAATTTGTCTATATTAATTTTATTACAAATACAAAACAACACCACGGAGTAATCGACGTAAGCTTAGATAATAAACCGTGATCGGTGAACCGCGATATGATATAAAGAGCAAATGTGTCTTCACACGGGTTCGACGATAACTAACGATACCATATATTTTTCGTATAATCGAATGTATTTGTAGAAAATTGCATTTAAACTTATTTTCACCAGGATACTCAAGCCAAGGCTTCCTATCATGGTTTACAATATTTGTTTCAGTATTTTGGCACTAGGCCAGCAATTTCAGAGATGGGGTTGAGTCGATTACATCCAGTACTCAACTGGTACTTATTCCATCGACTCCAAAAATGATGGAAGAAAAAAGTCGACCCCGGCGGCATTTGAACTCAGAACGTAAAGACACACGAAAGGCCGCTAAGTATTTTGTCCGGCGCGCTAACGATTCTGCCAGTTTAATGCTAGCTTTCAAATTTTGGCACAAGGTTTGCAATTTCTTATTCCTTTATTGCCGACAAGGAGCTAAACATAGAGGGGACAAACAAGGACAGTGCGTAACTGGTTCTTAATTTATCGACCCCGAAAGGATGAAAGGCAAAGTCGACCTCGGCGGAATTTGAACTCAGAACGTAACGAAAGACGAAATACCGCGAAGCATTTTGCCCGGCGTGCTAACGTTTCTGCCAGCTCGCCACGTTACAAGTTTGCAATTTCTGTGGAGGGTGTAAATCGATTACATCAACTCCCAGTGCTCAACTGGTACTTATTTTATCGACTCCGAGAGGATGAAAGGCAAAGTGGACCTCGGTGAAATTGGAACTCAGAACGTAAAGGCGTGCGAAGCGCCGCTAACAATATTAAGTATAGCTAACAATATTAAGTATGGCTTACAATATTGTTAAGCATGGCAAACAATATTGAAACAACTTTTTCTTATAGTAAAAAGAGATATGAAAAAAAAATAAAGAAAGCACATTGAGATGCAATTGCTAAAGAAAGAAATGAATCAGTCATTTAGTTTTAAAACGGGGGCGGGGGAATCACCAAATTCGATAAAATAAATCAATATACATTTCTCTTTAACAATACTATTACTATACAATGTTGTTTTCTCCGTAACAATATTGTCTACATTAAGGAAAAAAAAAAAGATAATTGCAATAAATGTCTTTCCAGAATGCGTTCTACTTCCACAATAACTTTTTAAAGAACTGAAAAAAAAAAGCGTATTAACAATTTATTAATAACAATTTGATTTCACTTATAAAAATCTTTAATTCAGAAAGTGGTAAGTTCAGTAGACGAGAATTGAGGTCACCTAAGCTAAGTACACAAACTAATGTTTTCTGGGGTTGAAGCAACATCACATGACTTGCACATTAATGTAATTGAAATGCACCGATTTCCAGCTTCTTGTTAAACCATAAAATAGATACCCTTCTGTCTCAGCTAACAGCTATCGAATTTTTCTTCAATCTTCTCTGATCTTCTCCACGATCACCTCAAACCACATACTCGCGCGCGCTCCTGCATATGGCATGTGCTGTTAGGTTTTTATTTTCCCTGTAGCTAGGAGGCAGCGGCGGTATGGGCGCTCCGACCATGGTGGAACTTTTTGGTGGGACGTCACTTTTGGGTCTGCTGTATAAGCCTGTATACAGACTTATACAGCGGTGGAGGCGGATGAGGAAACAAACCTAAGGGCTGCTCCGGGACGCACTCACTTTAGCGACATCACAATGCAAACAAGAGCACTCAGAGAGCGCAAACCTCTGCCAAAGCAACACCATCGTCCTCTCAACGATTAACCAGAGATGATTTTTAAAATGAGAATATCTGAAATAAACTCGACTGCTCTCACAAACGAGAATACTAAAAATGATCCCGACCGCTCTCAAAACTTAAGTAAAAAAAAAAAAAAAAACAGGAAAAATAACCCCAAATCCTTCTTCCATACCGGATCGATCCCAAAATCTAATCAGTCCATGCCAGTCACGAGGTCAAACATCCCTGAAAGTTTCATCCGAATCCATCCAGTGGTTCTTGAGATATCTTGTCCACAGACAAATAAACGCGACTGAAAACAATACTTCCGCCTTAACGAAGGCGGAGGTAATAAATGTAAATACCTCTAAAAGCCTCGAAGGATTTCCAAGAGTCAGTGTTTAGCCCTGCTAAGGCGGTGAGCTTGAAGAATCGTTAGCACGCCGGGGAAGACGCTGGGCGGCATTACGTCCGTCTTTACGTTTTGAATTCAAATTCCGCCGAGTTCGACTTTGCCTTTTTGCAATTCAAAAAAGTAGGAGGAAACTTTTCAAATATAAATAAACTGGAATTATATAAAAAATAACATTATTTTCCCTCTTACTGTTTTGTTTTGTTTTGAAAAATAAGTTTATTCTATGGTTTGTTATTGTTTATATCTTGGATTACATAATCTTTTATGGGGGCACCACAATTTTTTAAGTGCTTAGGGTCTAGATGGGTCTTAATCCGGCCCTAACCTCGTAGCTAACGAGAATTCATTTCACTGAATTCAAAATTGTAATAGTTTCATCTTATGCATAATGTCGAATCTTCTGAACACTTCTCTATTTAGAAAATAAAAGTATGGCAATGATTTTGCTGGTCTGGTTATTCAATTCCAGCACAAGTATATTTTTGGTATGGTTTTTAAAATTATTTTTAGCATATATGTCTCAATCTAAACAAGTTTCCAAGGTAACCGAGGTTGTAGCAATGAAACGACCAGACAAAAGAAACAAAGGAGATGCATTTTATGTTCTTGCTTGTCAAATCTTCTCCAAGACATGATGTGTGAAACGTTTGGTTAGAAGCCATTTATTAGCAAAGAAAAGAACCACTTTCTATCATGAGAAAGATGGCTTTTACATACGCAAAGCATTTTTTTTTTTTCTGATTCTGAAATTTATCCAAAGAATATGTAAACATTGAAGTGCATTTAAGTAAACATACCGTCGAACATGGCATGTGCGATTACATCAATGCTGAATTATAGCCATGAACATGCTTATATATATATATATATATATATATATACTCTTTTACTCGTTTCAGTCATTTGACTGCGGCCATGCTGGAGCACCGCCTTTAGTCGAGCAAATCGACCCCAGGACTTATTCTTTGTAAGCCTAGTACTTATTCTAGCGGTCTCTTTTGCCGAACCGCTAAGTTACGGAGACGTAAACACACCAGCATCGGTTGTCAAGCGGTGTTGGGGAACAACACACACACACACACACACACACACACACACACACACACACACACACACACACACACACACACACACACACACACACACACACACACACACACACACACACACACACACATATATGTACATATATACGACGGGCTTCTTTCAGTTTCCCTCTACGAAATCCACTCACAAGGCTTTGGTCGGCCCGAGGCAATAGTAGAAGACACTTGCCCAAGGTGCCACGCAGTAGGACTGAATCCGGAACCATGTGGTTGGTAAGCAAGCTACTTACCACACAGCCACTCCTGCGCATATACACACATGTGTACATAGACATATACATATATCGCGTGGATGTTATTGTTGTTGTGATAGCTGGTTGATAAATGAAAAATGTGTTTCTTGGGATGCGTATTGAAGTAACTGTAGATGTGTGTATGCCTGTATACACGTGTGTGTGTGTGTGTGTGTGTGTGTGTGTGTGTATGCATATACAAATATATATACATGTCTGCGTGTCTGTGTTTGTCCCCATCACAGTTTGACAACCGATGCTAGTGTGTTTATGTCCCTTTAAGCTTGCGGTTCACCAAAGGAGACCGATAGAATAAGTATCAGGCTTTAAAAAAATCTATTGTGGTCGATTCATACATACGTATATACATAAACACGCACAGACAGCCGTACACACATGAACATACGCGTATGTGTGTGCGTATGATTAAATACGCATACGTGTGTGTGCTTATATGAGAATGTGTGTGTGTGTATTAAAACAATTACTACCATTACTACTACTACTACTACTACGAAAGTAACAGACGCTACCGCTACAACTTATGAAGCGATAGCGTTATTAGACTTGTTATTTTTGTTGTCCTCAAAATTCTTTGTTTTCCTTTTCTTTAGCAAATATATGTAAGTGCTTTTAATAATTCATTAAGTGGGGGAATCAATGCAGCCAATGTTGGCTTCGTAGACGGACACTTTGCTTAGGCATCTCTGTGTTTGTGTATCGGTGTCCTTTATCTAACTGTAAGAATAATCCAAACATCGTGATGTGTACGCACACACACACATATATACGCATATGCACACACACACAGATCTCTCTCTCTCTCTCTCTCTCTCTCTCTCTCTCTCTCTCTCTCTCTCTCTCTCTCTATATATATATATATATATATATATATATATATATATATAATACAAAGAATATATATGCATGTATACACACATATATGTACATACTTACATCTACATGTGTATATAGATGCATATCAAGGTACAGGACGTTAGAACAATGAACTACAGACAACGGGGCGAACACATAGGAAAACAGATAGCCACTTGGAATTAATCCTTCGTCAGCTGCCTCTATTCTAACTAGACGGATTTGGTGATACCTACACCTAGCGATCATAGTAATAGCAGCAACATCGACGGCAACGGCAGTAGCGACAGAAACGCCAGCACTGACGCCAACAACCCCGACACCAGCGCTACGGCCAGAGATGCCGACACCAGCAGCACCAGCGAAGCTACCGGCTCCACGCCCAGTATTACCAACGACAGCAGCCACATTACCATCGGTGACAGCAGCACCAACGTGACGACCAGCAATGACCACTACAACGTCAACAGCCACAGCTCCAGCAACACCAGCGGCGAAAGAAACATCTCCAGGCTAACCGAGGATACGTCAGAAATGTGAAGACAACCAACACTCAAGCCTGGAAATATATTGGGGCAGTCAGGACTGCCTTCAAACGGCGCTTGTAAAACCACAATTCCTCGTTTAAGATTTCAGAAAAACGATTCATCACATCCTTGATACCTTAAAGATGAAAGGATCCCATACGATATCAAGTGGAGGATAATAGAGCGGCCGGGATCCTACAATAACGGGAGCAGACGCTACAAATCTTGCATAGCTGAGCGAGCAAGGGTCCTTAAAGACTCCTTGAAACCAGAATTACTGAACTCTCACCAGGAAATTTATAGTCCCTTTATCCATTGTCTGCTGCAAGCATGGGACCTCCTGTTCATCGATTTAACACCGATTTAACACCGGAGTTTCGAAGAGCTGGATAGGACGCATCGTTAAAACGGCTCTTCCCATGGACCGCAAATTAAATTTGTATACACAAATTAAACCTTGCCATGGAGGAATGTAGTGGCGGACAAAAAACAAGACAGGAAAACAAACAGAAAAGGCTATACGGCCAGACGGGAAAAATTATGTGTGTATGAACGCTGTGAGGCACGAACTTGAAAGTGGGGACGAAGTAAGTTCGCGTGTTTGCTCGGCGATAGCCAAGGAAGAAAAGGATTATTGACCGGAAGCATGTGACCATGCCGGTGTAAGGGGAAGAGAGAGAGTGGTAGAGGTAGAAACAAAGGGAGGAAGTAGAAGAATAGGTGAGCAACGAGAGGAAAGAGGAAGAGAGGAAGTACGAGGGGGGAAAAGAGATACGTAGTAGTAACAGAGGAAAAACGATAGGGGTAAATATATATATATATATAACAGTATCACAGTATTGACCAGACTATCAAATGCTGTTATACACCGCTGGTCACAATGCGCGTCCAATTCTGTCTTGATTGTGCCATTCTTTTCCAGCTTGACCCAAATTGCTTTATTAAACCACTGTCCCATCGTCGTAGAGGTCGCCCAAGTGGCCTTTACCAACATCTTGGTTACTACTCGGCAACTACACGGGTTCACCTGTTACATGCGAATACTGCGACATGTCCGGTCCAGCAGAGATTTTGTTTTCAATATTCTGCGAGCCTATCAACCACTCAGCTCCATTCTCTAATGTGATATTCGAAATACACATGCATACATACATATGCAACTAAACCAGAAACCCTTGAACAAGTATTTACTCCAACCAAAATTCGGATCCCTATGAAAACCTAGCATACAGTATCAATGTATTGTATTATACAACAAACCAACTATAGACCAAGAAACAAAGGACCCTTAAAGTTCAACCTTACAAGAGCTAGATTCAATGAAGGACAACTTATAACCATATGAAAACAAAATACAAAAAATTCAGTCACCATGAACATCAAACAAATATATGTGTCTATCATCAGCTGCCTAACGGATATCATTATGATTTCAACACCTTGGTATTTAATCTGACGGTGTCAATAGCGCTAAAGCCATAAACTTTTCTAGGAACGAACAGACAAGAAGTTGGCGCAAGAATTAGCGCAATATATTCTTTACATCTACACCTACTTTTGTTACAAATACAAACATTAATTCTCACACATAAATCGTTTCGTATATATATATATATATAGCTACGAAGCCCAGTAATTAAAATGCAAAATGAAGAAAAGAGAAAAAATATCATGAAAATGGACATTGCCACCTCAAGAATTATAACACTTAAGAACGACAGAACATTAAAACGAATTAGCAAACTAAACGTATTGAACAAAAAGTATTGGACACTGAAGAAGTCACACTTTGCTAATACATAAAACAGGAAATAATGATGATAATAATAATAATACTCGACCTCGAACTGTAACCAGAAAGATTAATTTAAGAGCATAAACTAACAGTTAATGCTACCCAACAATTTATAACACATATTTAAAATACGGAAACAATTAAAACGAACCTATATATTTTCTAGAACCTCCTTTTCACTATCTCTTTACGTGCAATTGTCTTATATCTATATATGTGTGATAGTGTCCGCGCGTGTGTGTGGGTATATAAAATTACATATATATATATATAATGTGTGTGCCAAGATGCCGCTGTCATCGCGTATAAGACCGCTTAGTATGATGATATTCAACAGATTTTGTAGAGCTAAATATTGTTTTGTGGTATCATATGTTGTTATAAAAACAAGGGGTCTCTATGGCTCAAATTTCATGCCCAGAGCAAACGCTTGCACGTAGCAATCATCAGATGGGTTTTAAAACGACCAAGTTTCGTGCACTATTGAATGTAGTATACCATCACAAACGTATGAGTATGTATGTGTATATGTATGTGTCAAAGAGAAGAAAGGCAGAGCAATACTGTATGCATTAATCGTACTTCAATTATACTTTTTCTCTGTCTCTCTCTCTCCAACTCTATCCGTCTCTATCTCCCTCTTTCCCCCGTTTTCCGCTTTTATTTTTAATCTCTTCACAGTTTTAAGTTATTTCTTACTGTATCCCTTTTATTTCATCTATCAGCCGCTATTTTACTTCCATTTCTGTATGGCACGAGCAGAGTAAGAAGTTGCTGTATATTCAAGCATCTAAAATATAAGACTAATCGAATCCGCAAACAAACAAAAAACAGACAATAATCATAAAACTAATTAAATACATTTATAGATCGACAGGTTAATCGATAACTAATGCAGTAAATATACGCAACATAAATATATAAATAAAAGTCTTTTTAGAATGCGGTTCAAAAACAACAATTGACTAAAACGTACGTTTTTAAATCAAAAATAATTTTCTTTAGCATGTTGAATTCAATTTAATTTCTTTTGAATTCCATAGAATATTGCTTTCGTCAAACGATTCTATATCTACCAATATATTGAGAGAGAAAAAAGCCATAAAAAATGAAATGTCTGCAGAAGAATCAAAAATAAATGAAGAAAGGTTCAGTTTAGAAGGTAAGTTTTATATATACATATATATACTGTTATAGCGTCTTCCCATGTGTGTGTATGTGTCTATATATGTGTGTGTGTATATGTGTGTATGTGAATATGTATATATATATATATACACATATATATGTATATATACACACACATATTTATATATATACATACACATATGTATATATACAAACATATATATGCATATATATATATACACACACACACACATGTGTATATATATGCACACACATATATATATACACCTATGAGTATATATATATGTATATATATATATGCACACATATATATACACACATATATATTACATATAATACATATACGCATATATTTATATATTATACGTATATATATATATATATATATATATATATATATATATAATACGTATGTGTGTATGTGTGTGTATATGTAAGTATATATGTACATTGGTATATATACATATGTATAGGTTCTTTCATTGGAATTTCAACATCTACAACGCTATTTTTGTATGTATGTATGTTTTATGTATGTATTCTCATGCATATAGTTACATATCTAGATATGCTCATATATATTGAAATGATAAAGTTCTGGAAAGTTTTACAGATTTCTACCGTTCCATTAATGGATTGGATCTGTAGTCTTCGAATCAGCTTTCTCTTTTCTGGTTTTGAGAAACCTAATTTCTCAAGATTCATATTTAGGCAGCGTGTTACATATCCCAGGGCCCCAATAATTACAGATATAAACCTGAACTTGTAATCTGGATAGAGTAACTACAGATTTCTGAATAGTTCAGTATAGGTGTTCCCTTTTTCACTGATCTTTAGCTTTATGTTATCATCCGCTGGGCAGCTAATTTCCACAACTGTGCACAGTTTCTCTTCTCTATCCCAAATCATTATATCAGGTCTGTTGTGCTTGCATTTTACTAAAGTTTCACTGGTACATTCCACCAGTATTCCTTTTCACTATGACTGGCTATGCTTTCTACCATATTGTGGGTTCTTATTTCTTTGTCCTCGGGATTATCCTTCCGACGGATTTCATTATAGAGTCCTAGCTACAACGTCATGTCTCTTCAGTAGATAGTACCGTGATGACATTTTTGGACAACTGTTTATGATGTGGGTGGTATCTTCAGTATGAACTCCACAAAGTCTGCATCGGTTGTCACATTTTACGGCTTTTCCTGTATCTCTATCCCTTTTGTGCATCAGATACTTGGTTGATATATCCTGTTCCTGGATTGCAAACGCATACCCTTTAAAGTGGGAGGTAGTAATCCGGCTGTCTGTCCATGATAAACTGCTTTGATTATCCATGTTACTGTCATCACGGAGCTTTCTACTAACATATCCATGCATAGTCTTCTGCTCATATAGGCTCATCTTTTTATCTGATGATACGTTGCGGTAGAATCGTGCGACTTCTTTTGATATTCAAGAAAGTAAAAATCCTATATTTTTAGGCAGGAGGCAACTATGGAACTGCATTTCGGTTTCCTTATTCGTGCGTCTGTTTCAAGTCAGGTCAGAACAGGATAAGCTATCCCTATTTCGCAGAAAAAAGTGTTGGCGGCCGAGAGGTAGCTTATCCTGTTCAGGCTATATTATTAGCATTATCCTGCGTTTGAGAATTTAAAATCACTTCTTTAACTTTCTAAGACATCTCAACGCTTCTAAAAGCAAACTTCGTTTGTTTGTTTACGTTCATCGTAATTTAAATTATATATGTGTGTATGTGTGTGTGTGTATCTATTTGTGTCAGTGTTTGACCCCACCATTGCTTGACAACCTATGCTGGTGTGTTTACATCCCCGTCACTTAGCGGTTCAGCAAAAGAAACCGATAGAATAAGTACTAGGCTTACAAAG